>NW_016910121.1:231106-240029 GCF_001483705.2 Eufriesea mexicana
TATGAATGTTGCCTATAATTTCAATTTTGCTGTGCAGCTATAAATGTTCATGAATTAATTAGAAAAACTTGGGAATTTGTTCATTTTCTACTGTCGAATAAATGAAAATTTTACCGTCTGCGATCAACGCCATCTATGATTTGGGCTCAAAAATCAAGAAAGTAATTGGAATATAGAATAGGCAAGGAGGTCGTCGATAAGCTCGTCACGTTGTAGACAAGGACAGAGAGGGGATAAAAAAGGATAAAATTGCTCCGGCAGTGAAGAATTATTAATTACTCAATTTGCGTAAACAATTTGTGAACTTTTATAATTTCATTGCAAAGCTGGAACTTCAAGCTGCATTCCTATATAATTTTTTTAAAGAATTTATCTCTAAATTGGTAGTTATTAATTTTTATTTGATGGCGTCTATGATTTCGTAACGGCGACCATCATGATCTTCCGTGAAAATGTTTAATACTCAACGAAACTAGAAGCAAAATATGAACAAAAGTTACATGAGAGGATAAGCAAGGACATTGTTTTTATAATGAGTGCTTAAAATTTCATAAATTAATTGGGTAAGAGATAGTAATTAATGAAAAACCAATGGCGTCTTCAACAACTATTCAAACACTGCGCAGAATAATTATTAATAATTAATTAATTAGGGACAAATTTATATCGAAAGATATATTGGAAAGTTCCTAAAGGATCTGGCTTAAGGATGCAATTATAAAAGTTCATAAATTAATCACAGATAGTGAGTAATTAGTGAATTTTCCACTGCTGATTCGATTTATTAAAATATATTCGGAGTACATAACCAGAGTTAGTAAACTGACAATATATTTTAATAAATCGAATCGGCTGTCGAAAATTCACTAATTAATCAATATCCGTGAACAATTTATGAACTATTATAACTGCATCGTGAAGGCAGATCCTTTAAGAACTTTCACATATAACTTTCGATATAAATTTGTCCTTAATTAATTAATTATTAATTATTGTTCTACGGAATGTTTGAATTGATGTCGAAGACGCCATTGATTTTTCATTAATTAATATCCCTTACGCAATTAATTTATGAAATTTTAAGCACTTATTATAAAAACTATGTCCTTGCGAATCTTCTCATATAACTTTTGATCACATTTTGCTTGTAGTTTCGTTGA
Source organism: Eufriesea mexicana (assembly GCF_001483705.2). Lineage (NCBI taxonomy): Eukaryota > Metazoa > Arthropoda > Insecta > Hymenoptera > Apidae > Eufriesea > Eufriesea mexicana. The sequence goes on from NW_016910121.1 coordinate 232,267, forward strand.
GTATTAAACATTTTCACGGAAGATCGTGATGTTCGCCGTTATGAAATCATAGACGCCATCAAATAAAAATTAATAACTAACAATTTAGAGTTAAATTTAAAAAAAAAATTATATAAGAATGTAGCGTTAAGTTCCAGCTTTGCAATGAAATTATAAAAGTTCATGAGTTAATTGCAGAAATTGGGTAATTTTTTAACTTTTCAGTGTTGGAGACCTTCTATCCTTTTCTATCCTCTCTCTGTCCTTGTCTGTCACGTGACGAGCTCTTCGACGATCTCCTTGCTTATTCTATATTCTTACTACTTTCTTGATTTTTGAGCCCAAATCGTAGATGGCGCTGATCACAGGCGGTAAAATTTTTTTTGAACTAGATACCACTTCTGGTTAGGCGCTAATAATACACCTTAATAAATCAATTCGGCAGCAGAAAATTAATAAATTTCCAAGTTTTTGTAATTAATTCGTGAACATTTATAGCTACGCAGCAAAGTTGGATTTATAGGCAACATTCTTATACAATGTTTAATTTAATAATTAGTTACTAGTAAATAGGATTGCTATAAAAGTGTTTTTCTTGCATTATATTCTTTTTAAGTAATAAATATATACTGGCCTTAGAAAGGGTAAAAGATAAATTTTTTTATTCAGAAATTTTATTCACAATTTTTTATTTACAATGTTTTCATAGGCAAAAAATGAATACAAAATAAAAAATAGATTTAAAAAAAAATACTAACTTATGAAGCGGAATCGAAACCCGTTCCTCGAGTATAGAAATTCTCCACTATCAACGTTAGTCTACAACTCCGATTAAAAACTATTGAAAATAAATCTGTAATTAGTGGAGTAATAAAACTTTAATCGTAAATATCTTGAAAGCTGTTGAGTAGTTGCCGCTACCATGATATATTTTCTTAAACTTCATGACGATATCTATAAACCTGCAAAGGTTCAACTAAATCGGTGACCCGAAAGACTTGCATTCTCCTCGTAAGTAAAGAAAGGAACACAAGTAGGGGGAGGTATGTAAGGACGGTAAGTAAGGTAAGTATAAGGTAAGTATACGGTAAGTAAAATAATAAAAATCTACTGCAAAGCAGGAAAAGTATAGTCCGAGAATTCTGGGAAATGACGTCATTTCTTGGAACAGTCTCGGCGAAAGACCTCCTATCATGTCATGTTATCCTGATATAAACTCACGAAATCGGCCGAAAATTTTACGGCGAGGCTGTAAAAGTATTGTTCGAGAATTCTTGGAAGTGACGTCATTTCTTGGAACAGTCTCGGCGAACGACCTCCTATCATGTCATGTTATCCTAATATAAACTCACGAAATCGGCCGAAAATTTTACGGCGAAACTGTAAAAGTATTGTTCGAGAATTCTTGGAAATGACGTCATTTCTTGGAACAGTCTCGGCGAACGACCTCCTATCATGTCATGTTATCCTGATATAAACTCACGAAATCGGCCGAAAGTTTTACGTCTAGACTGCAAAAGTATTGTTCGAGAATTCTTGGAAATGACGTCATTTCTTGGAACAGTCCCGGCGAACGACCTCCTATCATGTCATGTTATCCTGATATAAACTCACGAAATCGGCCGAAAGTTTTACGGCTAGACTGCAAAAGTATTGTCCACGGAGGCGGAAAAAGTATTGACCACCGAGCGGCAAAAGTATTGTCTGGGGAGTAGTTGGAAATGGCGTCATTTCTTAGAGGTGGCACGGCGATAGACCTCCTTTCATGTCATGTTATCCTGATACAGACTCGTGAAATCGGTCGAAGACTTTACGGCGAGGCTGTAAAAGTGTTGTTCGAGAATTCTTGGAAATGACGTCATTTCTTGGAACAGTCTCGGCGAACGACCTCCTTTCATATTATGTTATCCTAATATAAAAACGCGAAATTGGTCAAAAATTTTTCGCCGGAGGAATCGACAAAATTTAGACCTGTTAAAAAACTTTGATTTTTTTAGCCTATTTTTTAGAGCACTTCTCAACAAGTTTTTTGATAAATAAAACGTTTAAAAAAGATACGGGATAAACCTGGTACATAGTTCCAAAGTCTGCAAGTGTGATTCGCAGATGGACACAATCGGACAGCCAAAAAACGCAGTTCCCGTGATCCGATTTTTTAGATTTTTTGCTGACGAGTTGCCTGATGGATAAAGAACGTAAAAAGGTAAAAAAATCCGTATATAAAAATATTGCCAAAATCGGACGCTCCGATGTAGCCATCGTGTACTCAGAGGAATCGGCAAAAATTGGACGGTTAAAAAACCCGGATTTCGTTATCTCATTCTTTAGTGCTATTTTCGGCAAGTTCTTTGATATATAGAACGTTTACAAACGTCACGTGATAAACCTGGTACGTAGTTCCAAATTCTGCATGATCAATTCGCAGATAATTACTCATAATTAATTAATTAGGAAGAAATTAATATTCAAAGTTATATTGGAAAGTTCTTAAATAATGTGCCTTTACGATGCAATTGTTAAAGTTCATAAATTAGTTGCAGAAATTGTGTAATTTGTTAATTTTCCAATGCCGAATGAAAATTCAAATTACATCGGTCAGCGACATCTATAATGTTAGACCGGAAGCTCGATCTGCGCTTAATGCCATCTATGATTTAAGGAAGGAAGCTTGTGTTAGAGTTAAAAATAATAGATAACGTAGAGCGGAGGACAAAGTTCCAGGCCAAAATCATAGATGCCGACGAAGTTCCTAGAATTGACATCACATCCAAGAATTATCTGGACAATTCTTTTTCTACTTGCAGTACATTTTAATAATTTTACTTACCTCATACGTATCTTATACTTACCTTTCCTTACTTGCATTCCTCTCCTTACTTACCTCAATTTCCCTCAATGCAAATATCATTTAAACAGATATTCCCCATTCTCTACTTTCAAATTCCAAAGAGAACATTGAAAATTTACAAGAGATAGGAAATATCTTAAACTTAGTGCGCAGCTCTTAGCTTGGTATCGTTTTCCAAAAATTATTCTTTGGAAAACGATACAAATTACCAGATCTCACCACGTGGAGGTGGCTACGCATCGAGACCCGACATGCGCCCTAGTGGCGCAGCCTGCTGGCACTACCTGTATCAAAGGTACCCTAATCTAACTTGAAGCGAATTAAGTTAAATTGACTCTACTGACACTTTATTATATTTCGTGTCTTACAAAAGGGGTTTCGGTTCGGTATACTGAAACTCTACTGTCGCAACGCTAAGATATTTTCAAGTTCCCATAAAAATAGGGAATGAAATATCAAACACGCGAGCTAATAGAAAATCGCGACGCGCCCGAACGAGTTCGCGATTATTCGAAAGACCGACTAGCCTAGGCGATGTACTCCCGTGTACAGAGATAACTTCATACCTCGGCACCCTCCCGATCGGGCCTAGCTCAATTCCAGTCACTGTCGCACTCGCCAAGACTTACACGTGGACCAAGGATAGTCCCTGAACCAATGAAACTTCTAGTGTCAACGCGAGGGCCCTGCTGGGCGGTTGCCGGCCAAGACAGACACTTCGCATCCCAGCCACACGGGGTAGAACTTAATCATCCCTGTGGTCTAACCGTAGATGGTACTAGTCCGTCAGCCAGCATGTGCCCGAGCCCCAGTCGCGTACGACTTAGGCAGCGGACCGCCCCGTCGAGGTCAGAAGACGCACTGATCCGAGGGGGTCACCCTGGAACCCGATGCATGACGAGATTGACAGTGACTGGAAATGAGTGTCGGAGACGAGTCGTGAGGATGACTTACGAAGCATGTACTTATCGAGTACACGAGAGCACGTCGCGTAGGCTAGTCGGTACTTACGAACGATCGCGATTATCGCGAGAACAATTATGTTCTATTTGCTAAACGAGGGGGATAAGAAAATGATAGAGAATTTATAAATTTCGCTCCAAGTTAGGTAGCTTACCTTTGTACAGATAGCGCGCACATGATACTTAGTCTATGGATCTATCTTATGATTACTTAAAAGTAAACGCACACATCCTTCATTGGTGTGTCGGAAATGAAGTCTCGACAAACCTAAAAGCTAAAACAGAATATATTATCGTTAATATGTAGCTGAAAGGAAAGGGATTAGTACGAGGAAACCATCAAGGTTAATAACCAAATGGAACGAGCAAGCCAACGACGAAACCTGAACAACATAACTACGAGACAGAAAAATTCCAACGGTGAGATATAAACATACCAACGAGGAAGCGCTCGAGTATTATACGAAATACTCGAACGCTCTAACGAAAACAAATCGAACGGAAGTCGTAAAATTTGTGAAAGGAAAGATTTAGCCAACGATGAGACATAAGTAAACCAACGACGAAGCATTCGAATATTATACGAAATACTCGAATGCTGAAACAAAGACACATAGAATGAAAAAAATAAAATCTGCAAGAAGAAATTATTGTTAAATTATTTAAGAGAGTGGACAATGGCCACTGAATAGCCATTGATCTAGCCAACGATGATATACAATACAAATAAACCAACGACGAAGCATTCGAATATTGTACGAAATACTCGAATGCACAAACAATGAAAACTAGAATGAAAGAAATAATACCTGAAAGAAGAAAGATAATAAAAACCTGAAAGAAAAAATAATTAGTACCTGAAAGAAGGAATTATTATTAAATTATTCAAGAGAGTAGACAATGGCCATTGAATAGCCATTGATCAAGTCAACGATGATATACAATACAAATAAACCAACGACGAGGCATTCGAATATTGTACGAAATACTCGAATGCACAAACAATGAAATCTAGAATAAAAGAAATAGAATCTGCAAGAAGAAAGATAATTAAAAGCTGAAACAAAAAATAATTAGTACCTGAAAGAAAAATATTAACGCGGACCCTCCGACGTCGAAGCCACAACTGGCTCGAGCCTGCACGCGGGCCCCTTATATAGCGGCGGTCGGCCGAAGATCGGCGAAAATTTCCGAACTATACCGATTCCATTAAAAGTTACTTTTTCGCTGTAATAAACAATAATTTATTAACTTTTTTGACTTTTAGTGTTAATATACGTAACAAACTATTTGTTATGAATGATTTTAATTTGTTATAAACAATAAATTTACTTATTTATTAGCTTTCTGTAAGTTACGAATAAATTTTAACACAAATACGTTGTTTGTTCATGCAGTAGCTAACAATTTACTAACTTTTTTGACTTTTATCGTTAATAAATGTTGCAAACTATTTGTTATTAACAATATTAATTTGTTATTAATAGTAAGTACAATAATTTATTAACTTTTTGCAAGTTATGGATACATTTTAACACAAACTCGTAATACGTACTACTAATAACCAATAATTTCGTAATTTTTTCACTTGCATTATAAATTTACATTGCAAATATTAACGCGTTACTTATAATCCCTTCAAAATCAGTCTAATTCTACATTACCGATGATCCAGTGACTTATTATCTCCACAATAACAGTATTTTTCTGCACGTCCGATTGTTGAGTCACTTATCATCACTTCAGTTACAGTTGTTTTCTACACGAGTGATTGTCGATTATTTATCTTCACTTCTGTATCGATGTTTTCTACATTACCGATTATCGAATTACATATCATCTATTCATAAACAATTGTTTTCTATACTAACGATTGTCGAGTTGCTTATCATCGCTCCAATATCGGTGTTTTCTATATAACCTATTATCGAGATACTTATTATCTCATCAAGAAACAGTTGTTTTCTGCACGACTGATTGTCGATTCACTTATCATGAGATCATTATCCGCGTTATCCACGTTACCGATTATCGAGTTACTTTTCATCTCATCAAGTAGCAGTTGTTTTCTACGCAACCGATTGTCGATTTACTTATCATCACTTCATTATTGGTATTTTCTACATTAACGATTATCGATGTCCTTATTATCTGAACAAATAACAGTTGTTCTCTACGCGATCGATTGTCGATTTACTTATCATCAGATCATTATCGGTGTTATCTACGTTACCGATTATCGAGTTACTTATTATCTCATCGAGTAACAGTTGTTTTCTACACGGCCGATTGTTGATTTACTTATCATCATTACAGTATTGGGGTTTTCTACATTACCGATTATCGGTTTGTTTATCATCTCTGAAGTATTGTTTTATTTCTACATTAACGATTATCGAGGTACTCATCATTTCTTCATTATCGCGTCATTGTATACATTTTAGATTATCGAATACTTATCACCTCTTCATTTTCGGTCGTTTCCTACATTATGATTTACTTATCGTCTCTTCGTTACCCGTCATTCTCTACATTATGGACGATCTACGTATGACTTTGTAGATTGCAACAATATTTTCACTTTCCTGCATTATAAATAATGCAAACTGTATACATCTGAAGAAATTTATTCAGAATATCCTACAATTAATTTTATTTTGTATATTATATCACACGTGTCAATTACATGCAAAGACAAAACAAGAACTGATTACGATTTCCAAGTGTTCGATCACCACGTAATATTGCAAAAGCAAAGGAAGTTTGCACATACGAATCACGATGGAAAATCCAGAAATCCCTGGAAAACAAGGGGAAGCTGAAGTACATCCACTGTGGGTAATTATTCTTCAACCTGAGTAATAACAGTAATATCCTGTTGAAATTTCATTTTCGCGTTTACTATCCCAAGAACTTAGCCATCAAAATTACCATATTTGAGAAACTTTTGACACCCTACGGCCCATAATTTGCAATTATCCAAATAGAATTGTACTTCTCATTAAAACACCATAATCTCGAAATTAAATTTTCATACTCTGTATGAAATAAATCCGTGGAAAAATCGAGAAATTGAAGGATACCCTATTTAAAGGTAATTACCATTAAAGGTAATCATTGCCATCTTTTCCAGCATAAGCCATAGCAATTAAATCTTATCGACGAAAACGTAATCGTGTATGAAATTCGTCCTAAAACACATATATCCAATAATTATTTTTGAATAAAAAAGGAATTCGTTTTATTTTTAAATATAGTCCCACTTTAAATGGTTCTTCATATATGCTTCCACCACCATCTCCCGGATCTATGGGATCACCATCTCGTGTTATGAATCCTTTGATAATTCTATGAAATATAGTGTCATCCTAATTACCTTCCATACATAATTGTGTCAAATTTCTACTTGCCTTTGGAGTTCTTTTTACCCATAATTCTAACTCAATGTCACCAACAGTTGTCTTCATTATAATCTAGTTATAACAAATATATTAGTCTTACTAATGTAAAATACTTTTAAAATCAAATTTATTAAAATTTATTATTGATTATTGTAATTCAAATTACAAATTATTTAATATATTAATATAGAAGTCTAGATTTTTAAAAAATAGATATAAAAGCCATTGTAATATTATTAACTATTACTTACGTCACCTATGGTAGATGACTCTTGTAAATAAGTATTACTCATGTCTGTCAGTCTTCTTTAATAAAACAAATACGTCGTCAATAATATTTCATATTAAATCATTGGTCATTTACAAATCAGTCAACCAAATGGTTCTTTCTCCAATAATTATCAGCAGTGAAGACATACCTTTTACCCCATTTTGACATTGGCTCTATAAACAAACCCGTTACTACTATGGCTTTTAAAGACGCCAAATTCTTATAAAAATTTATACACATTTTTGTCTTAATAAAACATTTACACTCTATATTCAATATATCTTTAACTTTCACAACTATTA
>NW_016910121.1:240154-311452 GCF_001483705.2 Eufriesea mexicana
TATGAAATAAATCCGTGGAAAAATCGAGAAATTGAAGGATACCCTATTTAAAGGTAATTACCATTAAAGGTAATCATTGCCATCTTTTCCAGCATAAGCCATAGCAATTAAATCTTATCGACGAAAACGTAATCGTGTATGAAATTCGTCCTAAAACACATATATCCAATAATTATTTTTGAATAAAAAAGGAATTCGTTTTATTTTTAAATATAGTCCCACTTTAAATGGTTCTTCATATATGCTTCCACCACCATCTCCCGGATCTATGGGATCACCATCTCGTGTTATGAATCCTTTGATAATTCTATGAAATATAGTGTCATCCTAATTACCTTCCATACATAATTGTGTCAAATTTCTACTTGCCTTTGGAGTTCTTTTTACCCATAATTCTAACTCAATGTCACCAACAGTTGTCTTCATTATAATCTAGTTATAACAAATATATTAGTCTTACTAATGTAAAATACTTTTAAAATCAAATTTATTAAAATTTATTATTGATTATTGTAATTCAAATTACAAATTATTTAATATATTAATATAGAAGTCTAGATTTTTAAAAAATAGATATAAAAGCCATTGTAATATTATTAACTATTACTTACGTCACCTATGGTAGATGACTCTTGTAAATAAGTATTACTCATGTCTGTCAGTCTTCTTTAATAAAACAAATACGTCGTCAATAATATTTCATATTAAATCATTGGTCATTTACAAATCAGTCAACCAAATGGTTCTTTCTCCAATAATTATCAGCAGTGAAGACATACCTTTTACCCCATTTTGACATTGGCTCTATAAACAAACCCGTTACTACTATGGCTTTTAAAGACGCCAAATTCTTATAAAAATTTATACACATTTTTGTCTTAATAAAACATTTACACTCTATATTCAATATATCTTTAACTTTCACAACTATTACCAAGTGTTCGTTCTCCATCTCTTCAATGATCCTCATATTTCCATGTCGATGCCACACATTTTTCTCTGTTGATACATAAGCAGCCCCTTTTCTGTTTCTTGTATCCGCATAATAAGCATTCCCTCTTCTCACTGCTTTCATTCGAACCTCTCTCTTTTGTTTATATGCCTCAAACCCATCATTCTGAAACTTAACGCATTAGCGATGATCACTGTCTTTGACCACTGATATTAATATTTATTTAAATCAGGAATACAACATACCTTTCAATCTCACTGTATTCTCCATATCTTGTTGTTATAAGGAGCCATCACCTAAATCAATTGTATTCCTTTTTGTCTGCCTAAACCATCTCCATTTTCTAAATCTTTATTTGACCATCAAAGATTTCTATCTTGTATGTGATATGGTTAGCCGACCTAGAATTCAATAGACATATCATACCTTACATATTTGTATTGCTGCTTCAACTTTCTCTCTCTATAAAATATAATTCTTGGCATCTATTCCGATGATATTCCATGAGTCCAATAATTTTCTATACTTGCACGTGCCTGTTCATTTCAGCAAAATATTGTCTTCTCAGAACCTTCTGCTATCACTAATGAAAGGTGGGAAAACGATAGCTCATAACTTACACTATTTAATTACAACTAGAGGTTATGTTAATACTAAGCTTACACTCTTTTGTGTGATTACTTTTCCGAGCATTTGGACGAAAATCATAGATGGCGCTGATCGCAGGCGGGAAAATTTTTATTCGAACTAGTTACTTCTCCTGGTTATGTTCTCCTAATACATTTTAATAAATTATTTCGGCAGTAGAAAATCAATAAATTTCCAAGTTTTTGTAATTAATTCATGAACATTTATAGCTGCAGAGCAAAGTTGGAATTATAGACAACATTCTTATACAATGTTTGTACATAATTTCATGCTACTTAATTTATTGTTAATAATTATTTATATTTTTCCTGTAATGAATAAGATTGCTATAGAAGACTGCTTTTTTGCATAATATTCTTATTATTTTGTAACAAATATATACTAGCATAAGATAGCGTAAAAAATAAATTCTTTTGTTAAGAAATTTTTTTTACAATTGTATATTTACAGTGTTTTTATAGACGAAAAATGAATACAAAATAAAAAATAGGTGGAAAAAAAGAGACTACAACTACAGACGGGAATCGAACCTGGTTCTGCCAGCTTCAGAATCCTTAACTGTCGCCATTAGACCAAGACCTAACGTGAAATTTGTTGGAAATAAGTTAAGAATTTGGGATGTAAGAAAACTTTAATTATGAATATCGCAAAAACTATTGAGTAGTTGTGATTATAATGATATATTTTCTTAAACTGCAAGACGAAATCTACAAACCTGCAAAGCTTTAACTAACTCGGTGACGCGAACGACTTGCACTCTTCTTGTTAGAACAATGGCTTTATACATTGCGTTTAGTAATAGTATTTCAATTATCAAGATTAGTAAAACCAACAAATATAAAAATACTTTTAGTACATTAATTTGTAAGGATCGTATTCAACTTATATTCATTTGTTCAACCAGTATTCCATATTTTTATTATAAATATTTGTTTTTACGATATATATAATATTATATAAATAATAAAGAATTCTATTGTATTTATATTACTATTTACTTTAGACATTTTTAGAACACTAAAGGCGAAGAAAATCATAGGGATATTTTGCATTTTTGTTGGCAATGTACATTTAGTAAAGTATTTTACGCTAGGACTATTCTCCAATCGTCATTCTCATTTCTAACCAATTATTACAGGGTCTCGTCTTTCGTTTTCTTCTAGAAAAGTCAGGCGTGTACTTGAGTATCGTTTTCTGTCACAGTATTTTACTATTTCAGAAATTGAAGAAAAATGTTTGGTCCAAGGGCTGCTCCGATTGTAGTTTTAAGTATGTTAAAACAATGTTAATTGTTTTTCATTTGTTCAAATATTAAATCAAGAAATTTTTTTTCGTGATGCCGTATGCTTTGATTATTGCAGGTCAAAATACAAAACGTGATACCGGTCGAAAAGTTCAAAGAGAAAATATCCAAGCCGGGAAGGTGAGTTTCTGCAACGTATGATTTACATATTTACCTTTTAAGGCTTTCATCAAATGCTCATACGCCCACGTGTATTTTTTTTTTTTAAATCCATTTATATTATTTATAACTAATATTTATTACATTTAAATAATATCAATAATTTAGATGTAAAATATTGAATAAATTTTTTAATTTTGAAATGAACATATAATTATCTAATTTCATATTGTTCATCTGGGTATTTTATAAAATAAATTCAAATATAATTACAGATTTTAAATGTATCTATAAATTCTTTAATGTTATATATTTTTTTTCATAAAGGCTATTGCAGATGTCATTAGAACATGTCTGGGACCACGAGCAATGTTAAAAATGTTAATGGATCCAATGGGTGGTATAGTTATGACCAATGATGGAAATGCTATATTACGTGAAATAACAGTACAACATCCTGCTGGAAAATCTATGATAGAAATAGCTAGAACTCAAGATGAAGAAGTTGGAGATGGTACTACATCAGTTATTGTATTAGCAGGAGAAATATTAGCTACTGCTGAACTTTTTCTTGAACAAAATATGCATCCTACAGTTATAATAAGAGCATATCGTCAAGCTTTGGAGGATATGGTTACTATTCTTAATGAACAAGTTAGTGTGGATTTGGATTGCAATGATAGAAACAAATTGATTGAAGTCATTAATTCATGTGTGAAAACTAAATTTATTGGACATTGGTGTGAATTAGCATGTCGAATTGCTTTAGATGCAGTTTATACTGTTATGCTTAAAGAGAATGGTAGAAGAGAAATAGATATAAAACGTTATGCAAAGGTAGAAAAAATTCCTGGTGGTACTATTGAAGATAGCACTGTTCTTAAGGGCATAATGTTTAATAAAGATGTTACTCATCCAAAAATGAGAAGACATATTAAAAATCCAAGAATAGTTTTATTAGATTGTTCCTTGGAATATAAAAAGGGAGAATCTCAAACTAACATAGAAATTATGAAAGATACAGATTTTACCAGAATTCTAGAATTGGAAGAGGAATTTGTTAAGAAAATGTGTGAAGATATTATTTCTGTAAAACCTGATGTAGTAATTACTGAAAAAGGAGTATCAGACTTAGCACAACATTATTTTGTCAAAGCTGGAATCTCTGCTATTCGTAGAACAAGGAAAAGTGATATTAATAGAATTGCAAGAGCTTGTGGGGCCATTGTTGTTAATCGTACAGAAGAATTACGAGAGGAAGATGTTGGTACTAAAGCTGGTCTTTTTGAAATTAAAAAACTTGGTGATGAATACTTCTGCTTTATTACTGAATGTAAAGATCCCAAAGCATGCACTATACTTTTAAGAGGTGCCAGCAAAGATGTATTAAATGAAACTGAAAGAAACATACAGGATGCTCTACATGTTGCAAGGAATCTTCTTATTGAACCTAAATTAGTACCAGGTAATCAGTAATTTATTATTAAAATGGTATAATACATATGCGAGTACTTATAAAATATGAATTACTATATTATATTTATATGTTAAAGGTGGAGGAGCTGTAGAAATGGCAGTATCAAAATTTCTAACAGAGAAAGCAACCAAGCTTGAAGGTGTAGAACAGTGGCCTTATAAAGCTGTAGCACAAGCATTAGAAATAATTCCAAGAACTCTTGCACAGAATTGTGGAGCAAATACTATCAGAACCTTAACTGCATTGCGTGCAAAACATGCTACTGAAGGATTGATGTGGGGTATTGATGGAGAAACTGGTGAATTAGTAGATATGAAAGAGCGCGGTATTTGGGAACCATTATCTGTGAAATTGCAGACATATAAAACAGCTGTTGAAACTGCTATTTTGTTGCTAAGAATTGATGACATTGTATCAGGAAGCAAGAAGAAGAAATCAGACAATGAGCCTAGTCAACCTGCACCAGTTTCAGAAGAATCTATGAAAGATTAAGAATATTGAATTTATATTGCACTAAAGCTTTTATTTGTGTTAACATTTAATAATACATGTCTATGATAATTTTATTAAAATTTAATTCATGTTTATGCAAAGTATTATTTGCTTGTCTGTATGCATTTTCATAATAATAAAAATACTTTGATAAGGTATTAAAGATTAATGCAAATATTGTATTTATCTATGCACTTTTCTTAACAGTTTGCATCCCTATCTATGTTAAACTAGCAATACTCAATTTTATTTCTTTAAAAATCATTTCTGTAAAATTTTAGTTTATTAATATATTTTATTAAATTAATTTTAAATATACTTATATACATACACCAACATTTTATAAATTGTTTCATTACATGTTTAATATTTCGTAAAGTTATAATGCAATACCATTATATATTACCTTCTGAAGGATTTCATACTCGAAATTTACACATACTACACCTTATTGATTTAAGTTCCATTAAGTAGGCGATATTTTGTTTAAAATTTAAAAATTGACAAATTCTTTATTCATCAAAGTATACCTACATCAATATCTCAAATAATTTAAATTTCTTTTACTATTTGAGATATTGAATTTTTATTCAGAACTTCTACAAAAATTTTAAATATATCTGACAATTCGTATTTCATTTTTCATAAAACGTGAAATTCTAGTTAAGTAATCTGAAAAATTAATAAGGTAGGTAGTTTCCTATTTCATTCATTATAGTTTTATAGTAATTTTGATTGTATATGTTGATTAATGATATTATGAATTAAGCAATTCGAGTGGTTTGAAAAATTAAGAGAAGGTTGTACGAGATTGCAATGCATTTTAAGGAAGGTGGCGTTTCACGCGACACAGGTATATCGATTGTGTGTGTAGGGTGGCCGGCATGAGTGAAGGCCGACGAATGGGACACAATTTTCGTAACGGCTCTTTGAGAAACTTAAAACTGTTCGGATAGACTGAACGATGAGCATGATTGTGAGATGATGCCAGGCACGTCTCGCCAATTGGGAACTTCGAACGGTGGTAAAAACCGACTTCCTTTCAATTGTTTTTAATCTTTCTACACAATATCGTGTCGATGTTTCTGTCAAGGCTGGCAGATGTTTAATATTTCTTCGCGATTTGGTATGATCAAGGGATGCGAAGCGTATCAACAACATTTTTAATAAACAATTATTCTGATCTTAATGAAAATACATCCACGTGGCTATGTATGGAAGTGATTTTCATATCTGTTTACTACAGGATTGACAGGTGTCTATGTTCTGTTAGTTTTGAACAACGACTATTAATAAATAATTATTATTGTGTAGTATCACGTCTTAATTTTAAAAAATTAGAGAATGTACGTTTTATTTTGTTTCTTTTATTTGCATTGACAAATATTTGTAAATAATGTTTCTTTAAATAAGCTGGTCATGTAGAAATAAAATGTTTGTTATTTTGTAAACATTTGTATTCTTTTTTATATGTACATATAGATATTTTTTAAAATAATATTATGTTTATGAAAATTTATTTTTTATTAGTTCATTACTTTTGCTTTAATATCAGCTGTATTTTTTGTTTTATTAAAAGAAGATATAGAACTATTTGTATTGATAAAGTAATGCAAATAAAGTAAATATTTTTCACATGTAAAAATGATTATCTATTAAATAGGTCCTGAGTGGGACAATTTAATGGAGGTTCACCATGAACCAATTGAAAAAAATTACAAATTATTGGAAGAAATTGGCAAGTAAGTCATAATGTAATTCACAGTCAATATTTACAATGAATACATAAGATTATAAGTATTTATATAACTATAAATTGTAGAGGACAATTCGCAATAGTACGAAAATGTATGGAAATAAAAAGTGGAGAATTTTATGCTGCCAAAATTATGAGAAAAAGACGAGTTGCCAGAGGCGTGGCAGCTGCAGATATTGGTAAGTATTTTTAGATATCTAATATTATATTTTTAGATAATTATTGAATTTTTGTTTTAGCTCGAGAAGCAGGTTTATTAGCACGACTAAGACATCCAAATATTGTTTCATTACACAGAGTTGTTGACACAGGCACAACAGTTGTTTTACTTTTAGAATTAATTTCAGGAGGAGAACTTTTTCATTGGGTACCATCTGGTGAATTAGAAGCAGCACATGTGGTTTGTAATTGTTTTTTAGAGAATATAGTTCCAAACAGTTAATGTAAAGTAAATACTGAGTAGTTAAAATTTTTATAGGTTCGTCAAGTTTTAATGGCACTTAGTCATTTACATTCTCATCAAGTAGCTCATTTAGATATCAAACCTGAAAATATTCTTTTATCAACTCCACCACCAATGCCAAGTATAAAATTAATAGGTAAATTATAACTATTAGGCACCTGTTAAGGAATATTATTGTGAATATTATAAAAATTTAATACAAATTTCTCTGATTTAATTTTTTATGTAGATCTAGGTCTTTCACATCGATTAGTACCTGGATCAGAACATAGAGCATTATTTGGTACACCTGAGTTTGTTGCTCCTGAAATTGTAAATTATGAACCACTCAGTTTGGGAACTGATCTTTGGGCAGTAGGTGTTCTAACATACATTCTTTTAAGTGGTGCATCACCATTTCTAGGTGAAGATAAACAAGAAACATATGCGAATGTTGCTGCTTGTCAATATCAATTTGACAATGAATATTTCAGTTCAGTATCTGAAATTGCCAAAGATTTCATACGATCCTTGTTGATCAAGGATCCAAAGTAAGTATACAAAATTTAGAAGTAAAGTTAAAAGTTCTAAGTTTAAGTAATATATAAGAATTGTTTAAAGTAGAATGAAGTAATAGCAAAAAATTTGATTTTTAGAGAAAGAGGAACTGCAGAATCGTGCCTTAAACATCCTTGGATCCTCACGGTCTGTTCCTGAATGCAATATTATAATTTCCTTTGTAATTGCCAGAGCTGACTATAATTTTTGTTTTCAATCATTCACAATAATTTTTTTGATTTCTTATGAAATAACGTTTATTTATGTACATCGCGTGACTAATGTTAGTATCATCTGTACAGTTACATACCAATTATACATCATACATACATATTATTTCTCACAGAATATACATTATTAATTTAAATGTAACAAATTTTTTTATTGAGTATATATGTACCTTAATTATGTTTTATAATATACAATGTCTACAATTTTTTATATAGCGTTATATAATAGTATAGAAAAATGTTATTCATGTTGATAATACATTTTTAAGGAAAAATTTTTATCAACACGTGCATATAAAAATATATGACTTTGTAATTGTATATTGTAGTATAATTGATTATGAAACACAATATGTACATAAAATAATATAATACTAAATAACTATGTTTGTTCTTCTGTAGGAGTCAGAAGCCTCTCAAGGTTTTGGTGGAGCAATGATTAGTGCTGTTAAACGAGGCTGTGTTGAGGCTGTGTCTCAATTGCTGCTGCAAGGAGCACCATTAAATGTGAAAGATTCTGTGAGATTTTTCAATATTTAATATAATGTAATTTAAAGATAATATAAATGAAGTATGATTAATTTTTATCTGTTTGTTTAAATAGAAAGAAGATACGCTTTTACATATAGCTTGTGAATCAGGAGATGAAGGAATGGTAACTTTTTTAATAGAAAATGGAATAGATCTGGATACACCAAATAAGAAAGGCTTAACACCATTACATGTGGCTGCTAGACATGGTTTCATTAATCTTGTTAGACATTTGTGCCTTGCTGGTTGTGACGTTGATAAAACAAATCGTGGAATTAGAGCAGATGTGACAGCGATCAAATATGGATATCCTGATATTGCATCATTGTTGGATAAGCTTCGAAATGTATGTTATTAAATAACCCATTTTTATTACATTTGACATTATTATGCTAATATCAATTAATATTGTAGCCTATTCAACGTGAAAATTATATTAAACAGTTGCAACCAACACATAGACCAATAGATCGTTTACATATAAGACTTTTAGGACATTGTGCATCAGGAAAATCATCTTTAATAAATTCTCTGAAGTCAGGCATTTTTAGTTTTGGATTTTTTAGAAGATCAAGAAGTCAGAATTATACTGCAAAGGTAATTATTCTTTATATACTATTAAAAAGCAATTTTTAAAGACAAAAAAATAACATTTTTATTTTTTTATAATTTAATTGTACAGAGGGAACCAAGTATTGAATTAGATATAACTAGCAAGCATGGCTCACTTAGCTTTGAATATAGTGACAGTGAATATGAAGGTACACAAGGTGTAGAATGGAGTCGCGGTAATGTAGGTGAGGAATGTAACTTCACGCGATTTTTTTTTTTTTTTGTGATTATATAATAGTATACATATTCATAAATTTAATGAACAAGGTGGAGAATGTGTTTTTTGGGAATTATGTGGTCGAGAGGAATTTTTGGCATCTTATCATTATGTACTGACTTTTCAACAACCTGCTGTGCACCTTATTACAGTCAGTCTTAGAGAACCACTTACTGTACAACTTCAGCAAGTAAAATTTTGGCTACGATTTATTTCAGATCGTATTGCATCAACAAATTTTGGTAACTTTGGCAATCTTTTATAAGAAAGAATAATTATATTTATTAATAAATTATAGTTTTCTCAAAGATGCTTTTATACAATAGGTTTTGGAGGCAAATATAATGATGTGAAAGTAATACTGGTTGGTACTTATGCTCCAGAACCTCTTGCACCAAATTCAAATAGTGGCAGTCTTCTTGCCCCACTTTTACCTTTTTTGAGAGAGTTCACACCAATTTTGGGAGATGAACCTCAAATGGTCGCAGTGGATGCAACTAATCCTTCTAGCCCTGGTCTGAAACTTCTAAGATCTTACTTGAATAATGCAAGGATGGAATTTTTAGAGGTGAAGTGATTATACAATTTATGAAAGTATTCATACTTGTCACATTTTATACACTTACTACAAAACAATTTTTTTATATTATTATTCATTGTCAATTAAAAAATATTACGAGTCTCTCAATTTTGACTAATTTAAAATGTAATAATTCATTATCAAATTTAACAAAATTTGACAAACTTAAATTTTAAAAATATTGAATATGAAATTGAAAAAGATTAAATTTTAAAAAGATTGAATCTTTTAAAAAGATTAAAAATTCATTGGAAATAAATTTTTAAAAGATTGAATTAATTAAACTATTGCATGTCGTCATATGTAATAAAAAATAAGGAAAACCAAGATCATTCAATCAAGATCATCTGATTTAAGTTGAGAATATAGGATGTAAATCATAGTTAAATATATTATTGATTTTTTTTTTCTTTTTTTTTTAGATAGAAAGTATGTTATTAATAATAATAGAAATTTAATGATACTTGAATATTTATGATTTACATCCAAGAATCACAATTCAACACAAAAACTTCAAAAATCTGCAATCACCTCACGCTTGATTGCACGAGCGACTCGTTTAATAAAAAAAAAGTTAAATTATATATCATTAAAAGATTTATGCTTAAATATAAAATACTAAAAGGTTTAGGTTCAGCTTAATATATTTGTGTACATAATTATACTTCCACATTTTTTTACAGGGATATCGCCAGTGTTTGTACAGCATGCAATAAATGTGTGCATTAACATTTTCAAAACGATTCTGTTTAGAATTGGGTCATTTCATTTGCATAGTGCCAATTACATTTAAACGATTCACGTCTCTTTGATTTCAAATCCCGCAATATTAATACTATGTTGAACAAAGCATTCATTCCTAAATATGATGCAATCCTTTTTGTTAAAGTTATGATTCAGTAATCCATGGTCATTTCATGATGCATGGTTGATTTAATATATATGTACAAGTAATTAAGCTCACCAAATATAATACTTTGTATTATTCATAATTTCTGATTAAAATAATTATTTGCGACATTTAATCAAGCACATTCCTTAAAAAAAAAAGATATTATAAGTAAATTTTCTTAAATCTGCTATCACTTTATCACATGATCAATTTACTAACAACATATATTTTAGTTGCTGATTATTTGGTCATTAACGTTTATTAACATCAGCCTTACTGCATGCAATGCATGATGTAGGAAGGACCGGAAGTTGCAGAAAGTATTCTCCGACGTGACACGCCGCGGGCTGCGGCCTCGTACGTGCCCTTGGCGAATCTTGATAAACAGGTCGAACTATTTCTCAATTCCTTTGATAAAAGTGATGCGTATAATGAAGCTGTAATTTATTAATTAATTACTCTAATGCTTTATCCCATTAATACATACGTGCACTACTGTCCAATGCAATTAAGAAACTACTCTTGTATATATTTTCTGCATCAGTGTATTATTTAATACTTTTCCCTTGTATTTTATTGTTAAAGATTTTATAATTTTATTATAGAGTGCACTAGTGTGGACTGGTCTTGCTGAATCTTGGAGATCATATGTGCAATCTTTAGAAGTACCTCCAGTTATGCTTACACAGGAGGAATTTTTAAAAGAAGTGAGGAAAATTAATCCATTAGTTTCTTTAGAACATTGTAGACACCTTGGATTACAATTACAGGTTTGTATTTCTGTTTTCTATAGTTTCTTAATTTATTTTTCATTCTTGATACATGAATTAGATGTTACTTTTCAGAATTTAGGGGAATGTATGCTTCTTCCTGGGAATTTAGTAGTATTAAGTCCAGAATGGTTTTGGCAAGATGTAATAAACTGGCAGTTAAGTCTAGAACAACGAGGTCGTCTTGGTGGTCGTACTACAGGTGTTTATGCTTTAGAAGATTTTCAGGCTCGTTGCCCTTGTCCTGCAGGACAAGCTTTACAAGCATTACAGGCCGTAAATTTGTGCGTGCCGGTATGTATATTTTTATATATCTATTTAATGATCTTAACTTTTTGTGTGTTATAAAACAACGTAATTTTATTTCAGTGCGAGGTAGATGATGATGAAGTAGAATATGAAATTCCATGTTTAAATCTCGTTGAACGTTTACCAGGATTATGGGAACCATGGAAATCATGTTCTAATGTTATGCCTCATACTGGTCTTCGTCTTTCTCCATCTGAAGCACCTTTATATCATTTGATTGCAGTATTTCCGCATTTACAAGTATGCTCTAATAATAAGCACCTACGTAATGTTCGCGTTTTGTATTTATAATCGACATTTTGATAATGATATAATATTGTATAGGCACAGTTGAGAAAAATCACTCAAACATGGGATCCATCGAACTCAGATTTATATCAGTGGTGGAGGGGATCCAAATTATGTATTGGACCTTGCGAAAGTATTATTACTTTCGAAGAAGAAGAACAAAGTTGCATAGAGATAAGAGTACGCGGACCGCGAGGTACTAACGCTCAATGTTTCGCTCTTTTCAGCATTATTCTTGATGCTATAGAGACAACGATTGAATTAGTTGCACCTGGTATGTTACTTGAAAGATATTGGCTAAGTCCTAGTCAACTTCGAGAATATGATGAGGTTAGTTGCTTAATAATAAATAAATTAGAGTAATGTAATATAATCAAAGTGTACTTAATGTGTTTCGTATAATTTCACAGGTAATACATTCATGGGAACCAGCACCAATTATATCGGCTTTAATTGATAAAGGTCTAGAAGAAGCAACACTTAAAAACCCTTTAAATGGTCAAGAAGAAACTGTGTGGGAAATGGTAAGTTGTGGACTACCATTAATAGAAAATTGTCTTCCTGGGCCAAAGCAGCCAATAAAACACATCAAAGCTGCTGTACAAAGAAGATTAGCGCAGATGCTCGATCCACCTGATCGTCATGGAAGAGATTGGTGTTTACTTGCTGTAAGACTAGGTTTAGGAGATCGAGTCGCTCAATTAGATAGTACAGTAGACAGCCCAACATTGAGGTAAGGAAAGATCGTTATTTATTATAATTTTTAATTAATTTGGTACTTCATAAAAATTGTTATTTCATAGATTATTTAATACGGCGGGTGCTGATTGCACTGTAGGGTCTTTAATACAACAACTACGTGCTCTTGATCGAGAAGACGCTGTACATCTTTTGCTCTCTTATACACCAACATACGTATTGTCAACGGCTACTGACTCTGAGACAGGATCTAATCTTTCTAGATGACAATGTTGCATTTATCAATGGTGCATTAATACTTTCTGAGATTCGGATTTCTGAAGAAAGGTGTTTTCCTTGGTATGGGTTTGATAAACTTATTACGTCACCGCTTCCGCCCAACATAAATTGTGCATTGCTCTTTAAGCTAAGTACATACATTGTAGTACATTGTTTGTGTACTTCTTTAGAGGTATGTTGAAAGGCACATGCACTGATGTGTACTTTTATATCATAATACTAGAGCACACTTCAAGTGGCACAAAATTCTTTTAATATATTCTTTTTAATATATACATATACACCCATTTATATCGTTAGAAAATTGCATAATTTACATGAAGTTTTGTATCTTTTCTTATAAGTTCTTATCATTCTGAAATACCATTATTTATCAAATAAAAATATCAAATTTAAGTACATTTGTTAGCATAAAAGATATTTATAATTCTATATTTTTGTTAGTTTTGCAAATATTTACTTAATAAGATCTATATAAACGACGTTTTAATTTTTAATATTTAGAGTTTCTTTTTAATTGTGAAATATTTGTAAGCGTTTGTATTGTGATATTATATGGTATGATTAACTACATCTTTAATCAAGTTTCTTAAGTAAATTTGTATTAGACAAAATGATTCTAAATATTGTGTATGCACGCGCGTAACTCATAAAACGCATTTACACATTATATAACACGATATTATCGTATTTGATACTAATATTATTTTGAAAGCTTTTCTTGATATGCATATATACTGTATCTTGCCAAAACTCAGTGTCAATATACGCTGCTTCTATGATATTTAGACACTATTTATGCAAAAAAAGAGTGAAAAAGTTCGCACAATTCTTTGCTTTTGGTACATTTACGAAAGCTCCATTCTTATATGGACATTTTTTACTAAATCAACATTCCTAAAATATTTATTATGTGCCATAAATGAGACTTGCTCATCTATATCTATTAAAACGTTTGAAACGTTTCTCGAAAAATTTCTAAATTGATCCTTCTGTTACTGTTTGAGAAAATGAAGCACTGTCCTATTAACGACTTGTAGTTAAAATTGTGAAGGATCACTGTTTAAAACAATCTCATATAATGACAATGGATTTTGACATAAGATTATTCATGTTTTATAGGCACAAGAATATTATCGAAACACAAGGTGCACTATTCATGTGCAATGCACATGAATGTACTTATATCATTAAAAACCAGTCAGATTTATTGTTCATGGAAAACTTATTCTTTGAACATATCTATTATATATTAACTCTACCCAATGGACACTGCTTATATATATAGCGTGTTAAATAGAAAATAATTTGTATTCTTATCCTACATGATGCAGTGTGTGATACAAATTTGAAATGTCTGGGAATAATTGAATATAATACGAATGTAGGAACATAATAAAAGTAGTGTCTCTAATTAAAAATATGTCACAAATTAGGTGTCATATTTTTCTTAGTATATGTAAAATATTTTTGTTTATTCGTATGTGTTTATTATATAATGAAAATTTACTATAATAGTATATATTTATGTAGATTTGAATTATCGAATTGTTTGGTACTCAATTATATTTGGACTTAAATTCAAGCCCAAAAATTTGCATTTTTTACGCTATGTGTTCATTTTATATTTACATTTCAATGTTTGAAGTATTAAATTTTCTAATGTTGTGTATTCTGTGAAGAATTGTTTTCGTATTGATTTATGTCGAATTACGATAAAATGTTTGCTCCTGAAAATTTTTTATTGCTCAGTATTGTTAATTAATTATACAAAGTATATATATGTTTGTTTAAGGAAAAAATAGCTTTATGATTAACTTTAAAAACACGTTCAATTTATCCAATACGCTTTAGAATTTGTGTTTTGTAGTTTTCGC
Source organism: Eufriesea mexicana (assembly GCF_001483705.2). Lineage (NCBI taxonomy): Eukaryota > Metazoa > Arthropoda > Insecta > Hymenoptera > Apidae > Eufriesea > Eufriesea mexicana. Next base: position 255,166 of record NW_016910121.1, read on the forward strand.
TTAGTACAACATAGAAATAGTTACATTTAAGGCTAGATTCAACGGTACGAGATTATGCGCAACAAAGACATTTTGCAGAATAGAATATCGAAAAATATAAATATGAATACAATAAATCATTGTTATTCATATCTAGTAAAAATAGAAATATAAAAATCTTGATTTTGTTATGATTAATAATATTTAAAATTTTTATAATAACTTCGGTATCGAATGAAATTATACTTTTTAAACCTGATCTGTAAATTTACTTAAAAGCTATAATTAGTGATGCTAGCTACGAAAAAATTATAACTCGATGATATTTACCACTAAGAAATTATACTTGAAATTATAATCAAAATTAATACGGAAGTACTATATTAGCATCCTAATACCCTGAACTTCTGAAATAACAAAAAATAATTATTGTAATATAGAATAGTTCTGTAAATTTCTATAATGTACTATGGATTACATAACAAAAACTTTTAAAATAATTGATGCAAAGTGTCAAAAAGTTGCGTTAAATTTTGTTCGTCATATGTTGACTTAATAAAATGTACTTACTTATGTTTCTTATCCATACCTTTGTAAAAATATCTTGTCGACTGTAATAGAAGCGAATACGAATTCTTAATAAAAACCTATTATATGCTGCGCATTTATTTGTAATGACAAAGGATAAGAAATATATTAGCTGAAAGAGATGTGTAATTATTCCTTTTATACTAGAAAAAGATGTCAATAAAACCATGTTGCTTCATAAGTGAATTTTAATTCGTAACAAAACTATTATGCCTCATAACTATCAAAACGATAGAATTCCCGCGTTTTCAACGTGTATTGCGATCGTAGTGCGTCGAGTTCTAATCGATGGATCGACTGAGATTGTCGGCAGAAGCGGGAAAATTTAAATATCACAAAGACAGCGTGGACGATGTGGCGCGAAACTAGAAATTTTCCAAGATATTGGAAAACGGGAGAGTGTTTCCCACTATGGTATTTATGTAGACTAGGTTACGTAGCCGACAGGAAATAAGAACGGAATTCCTTCGAGCCGAGAATAGCATAAGGGAGGTGGAGATCGCGTTTCGTTGGTAGTCAGTGCAGCGAACAGCAATCAGCCAGTAAAGAGCCGGGATAAAATCGGGACGACAGCCAACAAGGCGACAAGCAATTATAGAATTGGATTGGATCGAGAAGTTCGAGGAGGCCTGCGACGCCGGTTTCGTTTTATTTTAGCTTAGCTTTCGAAGGCATCCGGTTGTGCATTCTCATCGCGGATCATCGCCACGATTACAGTGAGTGTTGTCCCCCTTTTAACTCTAACTCGTCTTTTCTTCCGCACTGTTTGTTATTAAATGTTGCTTACCGGTGAGTAGCCACGGTTTGGTGCCGCATGAGTGCTGGGTCGCTCGTTTCTGATACCGAGTATCGTCGAACGGTACTGGCTGAAGTAAGTACTGCGTTTCGTATTATACCAAATTGAATCGAATTCAAAGTTGTTCCTCCATCTTTTATAAAAAGAACGTTTTATAAGAAGGATTACTTTTTTATTACCTCATCTCCGGTATTTTTTATGGTGTTGACTCGATTGGTACATTTGAGTTAGACCAACGTAAGGTAACACTATCTTTAATTTTGAGGTTGTAAAAGGTTATTAATGCAGACTTGTTATAAAAATTTCTCATATGATTTCCATTTATCTTTTCTCGAACAAAGAATAGGATACAAGATTATGTTTATTTCCACGATGTATTAATTAACTTTACCGCTAACAAACTTTATAACTGTCGATATAATATAATTAAGTTGTTGATAAGTTTGACGAATTTACCAGGTTCAAGCCACGAACGAAGGATAACCAAGAAAGGATAAAAGGGGAGAAAAACACAAGTCGTCATCATGGAGGCGATTAAGAAGAAGATTGCGGCGCTAAAGCAGGAGATGGATGCCGCCAATGAAAAAGTCGAGGCGAATGAAGCGAAAGCGAGATCGGAGAACTTTCGAGCAGACAAGCTGAACGACGACGTAAGAGATCTACAGAAGAAGCTGGCTCAGCTCGAGCGAGATTACACAGTTACCAAGGCGAATTTAGAGCAGTCTACTGCCGATTTGGAACAATGCGAAAAATCTTGGTCTAAGGTGCGTAAAGACATGGACCAGATTGGCTGACGAAAGTCGATATTGTATAACTGATGAGTGACGTTAATAGGCAGAACAAGATCGAACCACCTTGACTAAGAGGGTGCAGGAGATCGAGGCGACATTAACAAAGAAGGAGGAATTACGTCTTACTGCTCAGCTGAAACTTGGACGTGCGTCGGAACTTGCAGACGATGCGCGAAGGTTCATATTACGATTCAATGGGATATCACTGATAACATTTTTCTATGGTTTCATACACCTAGGAAAATATACTTTAATAATTGTGACAAGGAATCTCTTTTTTTTATATTTATATTTTTTATATATATATTAGTTGCAGATAATGCTAAATAAAATTTGTTATAGAGAAACGTATTTTGAGTCTGGATAAAATAAAAAATTTAGAAGTTTAAAGATAATATGTATAACTCTTTTATTTGATTGTAGAATGTGCAAAGTATTAGAAGACAGAAGTCGGCTGGACGAGGAACGTATGGAAAAGTTGATGCAAGAATTAAAAGATGCTAGATTAATCGCTGAAGATGCAGATGCGAAATCTGACGAAATATCGAAGAAGTTGCAATTCGTTGAAGAGGAATTGGAAGGTGCCGAGGAGAGAGTGAAAACCAGCGAGGCGTTTGTATAATTATATTATATTCTTTTCTCTTCGAATCCTCGTAACTCTTTCTTTACAAGCTTTAAATGTATTTACAGAAAAATCATAGAGCGAGAGGACGAGCTTTTCATTGTGCAAAACATTGTAAAATCTTTAGAAGTATCCGAGGAAAAGGTAATTATCCTCTATAATTTTTAACATGGAAAAATTCAATTAAATTTTACGCTTTTATATTACAAACATCTAAAATTGTTTATCTAGGCTAATCAACGGGTAGAAGAATTCAAAATACAATTAAAACAGCTGAAAAAGAAATTAAGAGAGGCTGAGAAACGCGCTATTCATGCAGAAAGAACAGTGAAAAAGTTGTTGAAGGAAGTTGATACGAAGGAAGGTAGGTTTAGTACATCGAAGTAAGACGTACTTTTTAGAGAATAAGATATTCTCACAGATAACTGTGTTTTAGATGAACTCAGAGAAGAAAAGGAGAAGTACAAAGCAGTTTGCGACGATATGGACGCCACGTTCGCAGAAATGACAGGATACTAATGTCACAGAAACGGACGGAGTTCCTTTTATTTTGTTATTTTGAGCTTCTTCCGCTTATTCGCTACATTTAATAATGGACATCAGTTTAGCTGCATTTAGCTACGCTGATTTAATTCGTTATAGTGTACAGTGAAAAAAGTTTTAATGGGGCGTCAAATATAACTTGTTATGCGAAATTGTGCAATTAACATGGCAACTAGATAGTGTATACTGCTAGTTTTCGTTAATGTAATCGCTTTGCTTCAAGCTTAACACTTTGCCAATGCTTCAGGGCCGGAGATGATTGGGCTGAATGATGATATAGATGGTTCGGAAGCAAATAGTCTCTTTCCGATAGAATTAACGGCATCGCATATTTTTCTTTCAGAGACATTGAAGAGGAGTTGCTGAACATGAAAGCAAGCACGATACTGCATCCCCTATTTATCATTGTATGCCAAATCTGTATTTTCAATAAACGGTATTTAAAAAAGACTATACCATTGTACTTTGACTATGACCGATTATAATTATTAAATTCTGTGATAGATGAAAAGTATGTGTCTGAAGAAAACAAAGACAGAATATATGTATAGAAATAATTTCCCTTTTATAATTCACAAGTACAAAAGAAAGGTATATTTTCAATTATGGTACATACTTTCGTACATTTGAATGTTTGCAAATTGGATTTTTATTTATCACTTAAGAAAAAATCGAGCAACTACATTACCTAATAAAATACGCAGCTTGTTATTTTTTTTTTAACTTTTACGTAGTACGTAGCAACTTTTAACGTAGTAAAAGTTAAAAATAGATTCATTGCGTACGATCCCTGTTTTTTATGAACAATTTTTAATTTTATACAGTAAAAAATAGACATTTTTAATGTTTTTAAATTTGTGTGTCTTTAACGCTTTGTGTCAATCCATCTATCGGAAGAATATAAACGTCTAGAGAAGTCGAGGAATTCGTTTGCGTCTAACTAAAGAAACAGACCAGTTGGTTCTTTTGCATTTCTTTGAGTCTATAAAGCATTGTCCTCGTCGGTCACGGAGTGCAGTAACCCACGAGCTTTGCTTTGAAAGACCATAGAATTATTTTATCTTCACGAATCTTGTTTTCGAAACATTAATACGTAAGATCGTAGTTTTCTCACGAATAGGGTGAAATGTTTTGTTTGAAGTTCCGTTTGTAACATAGAAGTGTGAAAGTGTGAAAACTATAAATCGAATAATAATACCCTTGGATGTTGGTGTAATATTTGGGTAGCAAAAGAGGTGTTTACGATATCTGGATTTTTGATACAATAAAAATCTCTAATGTTCGATATTATATCATTCCTCATAAAATATCAATTTACGTGGTCCAATATTCCTATTTTTTATTCAATTCTCTAACGTCAATTTGATCAATGATCATATCCTTTTTTTTTATACCTCAATTCCGCTTTTTATATGATGGCAATTATTTTCAAGTTACAAGATATTGTAAAAATTGCTTTAGAATATTTACAAAATTTGTTGAACCATTATAAATACTGATAGAAAATTTATGAACAAAGAATGCTAACTAAATTCATTTTTGTGTACATTTTAACTTCAATATAATCTACGTAACTTACAAGCTACAGTATATATAGAGGGACGTGTATATACAGGAACGTATATAAAGAAATAACACTAAGCCTGGATGCATTACATTTTGTTTCATTCGAAACGAACGCTCGCGAACAATGAAAACAGCACAATAGGATATGCTCGACGGTTAGCGGCGGTTGTGTGATTTGATCCGCCACGTAGCGAGTATGCAGACTATGTCTGTTTTCGTCTTACGGATGCACACGTATGGGCAAAATTCAATGTAATCATAGTAATATTTTTTTTGCTAGTATCTCAGAAAATATGGCCGATTCTGCGCTCTGCTTCTCCGTTGATGGTACCCTATGGCAAACGTTCTGTATCTTTGAGTAAGACCTGGTGTATTTCATCTATAATCAAAGCTTCTCCATGTTCTCAGTACCATTATCACTTGTCCTAGTCATATGCCTCTTACATTGTGATAGGTTACCTCTCTTTGCTCGATGGAATATCTTAATGTAGCATTCTTCGCAGCTATATTCTTAGTCTTCATTATATACTCTGTAACTTTTTGACTGCCGCTTATGTTAATATTCTTAAACTTAAGGCTCGTTTACCTGCCTACTTTGACCATTCTCTCCATAAATATGCTTTAAATTTTCTTATACCTTTCTAGCCTTTGTTTCAGTAAAGAACTGCCCAGCTTGCTGATCCAATAACGTGATAATTACAATACAAAACGTTCGTCATTCTTCGATTTCCAGCATTCACGAGCCTGTTTGTCTTCTCCTTCTTCTTTCCTATCCGAAGATTCCTCACTTTCTATCATTTCTCTATATAACTTTCTTACACGAAACAGTGCACTTACCTTGAGTGCCCACACGTTACAATTCGTTCCCGTGAAATCCATTCATTTGAGGATTATATGAGATCCCTCTTCTGTCTTTTACGCATTAATATGTCGTGTTACGTCACGTACACTTTTGAATCTTTTCGTCTATTACCGGTAAGAACCACGCTCTACTACCAATAATGATAGGAAATGCACGAGCAGGGAACACTAACTGAACTAATTGCCATATGTTCTAACTTTAACATAATCTATATAACTTACAAGCCAATGTATATATATATATATAAAAGAATATCATTAATTCTGGACGTATTACATTTTGATTTGTCCGAAACCAACACTCACAATGGAAGAAACAGCACATGCGCAACGGTTAGCTGCGGTTGTGACGTCACCCGCAGTGCCGTAGCACCGCGCACGGGCATGGGTATTCATAGTACCGTACCAAATACGTATTATAGGTGTAGATTTTACATCTACAATGATCCTCGCAATTATAACGATTCAATCGATAATATCGATCGAACGTTTCCATGTTATTAAAAGAGCTATTTGAATTTCTATTGAAGTGGCAGAAAGTATCTATATTTAAGGCTTATTTAGTTGAACTTTTTCTCTAGCTTCTCGTCGAAACGTCAATCGTTGAAGTCATGAATGCGATAAAGAAAAGGCTGCAAACGCTGAAAATCGAGAAGGACCTGGCGATGGACAGGGCGGATGCATGTGATCAACAAGCAAAAGAGGCGAATCGACGAGAAGAGAAGCTAAGGGATGAGGTCCGGGAATTGGCAAAGAAACTAGTACAGATGGAACGCGACTTGGAACTGAGCAAAGCTCAGTTGGAGAAGTCGAACAGAGACTTAGAGCAAAAGGAAAGAGCTTACATCGTGGTTAGTGATTTGTAGAAAGAAAATATTTATTTTATATTCATGGATATAAAATAACTTACATCTAACAGTAGCTATAATTCATTATATTGTAAATTTTTTGTAATGAGCCTTGACAATTTAAAAAAAGATCCTATTCTAATCGAGAACGATCCTTGTTCGATTGAATGAGAACAGACGCAGTTTGAGTTGGCAGTTTTGAACAGAAAGATGCAGCAATGCTTGCAGAACTTGGAAAAATCCGAAGAACGTCGTCTCACGGCGCAAGCTAAATTAACACAAGCGATGGAAACCGCGGAGGACGCGAAACGGTTCGTCCTATATGAATGAAGAAGAGAAGAATACGTTTAATACATGAGATTATATTCGTAGTAAATTATTATTTTTAGTATCTGCAAAGTTTTGGAGAACAGAAGCAAGCAAGACGAAGAGAGAATGGATCAACTGATGGCACAGCTAAAAGAGGCTAGACTGATTGCTGAAGATGCTGATACAAAATCGGACGAGATCTCGAGAAAATTAGCTTTTGTGGAAGATGAATTAGAAGCAGCCGAAGAAAGAGTAAAATCAAGTGAAGCGTATGTGGAATGAATCATAAGTTCTTTCATTATGTAAATTTTCACTTCGCAAGCTATAAGTAATCTACGATGATTTACAGAAAGATAACGGAACGAGAAGATGAATTGTTCATCGTTGGTAATATATTAAAATCTTTAGAAGTATCCGAAGAAAAGGTATCTGTAGAATATCTTATCTCTTAAGTATATTATTAATTTTTCCTTTTTTTAAAACAATATTTTCATGTTTACGTAGGCCAATCAAAGGGTAGAGGAATTTAAAACCCAGTTGAAAGATTTGAAAATAAAACTGAAGGCTGCTGAGAAAAGAGCCATTATCGCTGAAAAAATGGTTAAAATATTTTCGAAAGAATTGGATGCAAGAGAAGGTACTTATAGGTTTTACTTATCTTTTTTACACTTTTTGGTGACGTTTTGAAAAGAATTTTTTTCTACGATTTACGTTCGTGTTTTTTGTTCCTCAGATTTCCTGTTCAGAGAAAAAGAGAAATATAAATATATCTGTGACGACATGGACTCCACATTTGCTGAACTCACCGGATATTAGTCGAACTTTCGTAACATCGAACACTGTTATTTTCTACATCAGTGTGTCCGTATTGTATCTTTTCTATTAAAAAATTGCACTCCAACTTACTTGCATGTAAATCACGAAATCTGGAATAATTTTCTGTGATTAATCTGCTAAAATTTAACGATAAAATCTTACCTGTTTCAATTTATCGTTAACTCAACTTTCCGTTCTCAAGGGTAAAGTAAAGAATCAACAATGCTGATTTTCGTACAGTACTTTACAGGATATCAATTTATTTTATCGATTCTACGATCGACACAATGCTTTGAAACGCCATACCACCGACTCGAATACAATTTCAGCCGTGGCATAATGGCCACGTCGCTTCGTTTGCCACGCGATCGATCAAAACAGAGAGAATAATCGCGATCTTCTCAACAGTGTTTTCGACGTCCCTTTACACGTGGCCATGCCATTGAAGAATAGAATCTTGATACGCAGACACACCTTATTGGCGCCTCTTCTCCTTTCTTCTTACCTTTTCTGTCAGTTCTTTATTATTATTATTTTTTTTTTACAACGATGCTAATAGTAGTTACAGTAATAATTGTTCGTTTGATTTGCTCACTTCCCACGCCTTCGTTCATTCGCAAACGCGGTCAAACCGGTGACGTGTCTCAAATACAGAATCGACTCGAAATAAAGTAAATACTTCGATACGAAGAACCGCGATCGAAAGAATTAATGAATTCATATAGATACCGGTACACGGAAGAATCTGGATAACTAGCGATACGAAGTCCATCTAGTGGTCAACCTTTTAAAGTTTTAGATGTGTACAGCATACGTTTACATTATCGACATCTCCTACTAAAAATTCTTCTTCTACGCCACTTTATTTGTATATCTTATTTGTTGAGAATATAGTACTTACGATATATCTGTACGACTAGCTTGAATTTTTCAGAAGGACGTAAAATCTTATATTTGTTAACTCGACTCGGTGGACTTCCATTGCTATTATTTTTTAGATCCTTATATTCAATAACATGTACCAACACGAGTACGTTTAGCGTATTTCGAGATATTCCAAGTGACGTCACCGTTTTAACTAAAATGTACCATTGGTAACATCGTGGGGCTCAACTTATGGCCCAACGATTAACGCGGAGGAAATGATTGGCAGTAGGGTCGCGTGTATCCGAGGAATTCCTAGCTCTGTCAATATCGAGTAAATACTTAGCAATTTACTTTATTTTGATAGAGAAAGAGTAAAGGATAAAAACGAATATGTATAAAAATTGTAACTTTAGTGAACGAGTTACCGATGATTCGTTTCATGGTAATATATTTCTTGCGTTCCAACATATGGTAATCTTAGAGCCAAAATTCGTTATGTCATTCATCAGACCCTGTAAGTATACGAAACCATTATTCATTATAACAGCAAATCGATTTCGAAGAATATACTTTTAAAAGTACTTTCGCCTGGAGCCAGAAATTCCCAGAAGCGGAAAACAATCGAATATCAAAAAAAAAACCCCCCGGATATGTCGACAAATGTACGGAGTCCTTGTTGAGCGGACGTCAGTCGGTCAGTGACATAAGAAAAATGTACAAAAAACGTTATTATCGTTACAATAAACGATACCCGCTTCCCGAAAAGGATCTAACAAATTAATCGAACTCTATGAGTTTGATTGACGTGCTTCTCAATATATACATTCATGTATGTTAATCGTAATGTATGCGCTTACACGCGCTTTAAGTACATATATATATTTATATATATATTTATATAAATTTATATATAAATATACCTATTCCCTCGTCTTCGCAGTGTCGCGCACACTCTTGGAATTCAAGTTGTCAATGGAATGCTCAGTGAAAATCATCATGATTAAAATTGATCATAATGTTCTTTGAAAAAACGCTATTTAAAATCCTAAAGACCTCGAAAATCTGCTACCTGTTAATAATAAAAATCGCAATTGTAAAATTATTGTTTCCGGAAGTAGGAAATCGGCCGTGATTTGGCACTTTTAAGTTAGTCTGCGAAATGGCAGTGTCGTGATAATATGTCGGAACTCATGGAACACGATACGCATGAAAACGCGTGCTTATTGTTAGACATCCGACCACGTTATTTTTACTTTCAAATCAGTCTGAGGGAACAAGTACGAATTCGTCACGGATCGCGTGGACCGAAATTCGCCACGTTCATTCCTTTTTAATTCCAACTTTAACGAGATCAATATGCTTTTTTATTCGATCGTTATTGAGATACTTCAAAATTACCTTACGATAATAAGCTTAGCTGCGATCAGTACATGAACAGGTTTTCCCGAATTACTCGTTAAATGCAACATGGAACAATTCGTTTCGTTTGATTAACATTTAATTAGAAAAGGAAAAATGATTGCTTAGATTTCGAATACCGATTCAAGTACGATTCGCAAACGTAACTGTCGAAGTGCGCGACATTCGAAGAGAGATGTCGGTGTAATCGACGAACGATCCGGCGTCGAAATGGACGCCGTTGACGTTTAAGACTAGCGTGGTTTCATCGGCACGGCGAAAAATGTACAGAGCGGGAGTGGAAACGTGCGACCGTCCGCACGCAGAAATAATGCCTTACTTAGAAGTCTTAGGATTTAGTAACGGATTTAAAGTAATCAACGGTGTTTAGACGTACGTATAAACTTTACAATGCAACAGGGCCCAACCATCGACGAGTCTGTCTTGGAGACGGACGAACGCGTCTCATTGTTGTCTTTAAAACGTTCCACGAATAGTTTTACGAAAGTAGCTTGCGTAAAACAGCCGAATCGGCACTCAATTTTTCTCGATTAACTCTCATCCCGATTCTAGTACCACGCGCACGCAACTGGACACAGGCGAGCACGTATCGAGAACGGAAAAGGACGCCCGACAAATTCATTCGTCAAAATTATAGCGGATGAGTTCGTGAACACGCAATCGAACGGAGAGTAAGAAAATCAGTCTTACGAATTGAAAGAATTACTTCCTTCAATGGCGAACGTTACACGGGCTTTGCAACATTTATCAAGATTCGTTGTTGCTCGAAGAGTATGTGATTTTGCAAAATTTATGTTTAATCATGAAACATTTAACGTAATCAATTAACACAGTAAGAGAACAAAATATGTAAATTTCAATTTCTATATGAATAAAAATAATATGATCACTCAATACTGACACATGCTAACTGGTTCATAATTCTCGTGAATTCTCTGTTGCAGAATAATGAGCCAATTTTTCAATGTAAAAAATTGTTAACTATTACAAATAGATGAAAAATGTCTTTAAAATAGAGATATATACGTATACACTATTTATCCTAATTTACAAAATAAAACATTAGTTGAGAATAAATGTTACGACGTCGCAGCCTGTAATGATCGAATTGATGACACCGAGGAAGCTGATCGAAAGTGAATGCGAAACGTAGTAGCAAAAAATAACGACGGACTTGTCTAGAATCGAAGAACAAAGAGTGTAGGCCAGTGTGACCAAAATAAATGCTCCCAGTCTGCATCGAGAAAAGACACAATGCTTAGATCGTGGTAATTAATTACGCAATGATCAATTTCACCGACGTCAAGAAAACGTTTTCTTAATCACAATCTGTCATTTCGTCGTCCTATTAGTAATTAGATTTTAAGGTACTTCCATTCATACGAAACTTCTAACCAGTCAATTTTACGAATGTTGAAAGCCAATGCAATGTTCGAAGAAAGGTCGAAACGTTCGTTTCGTTTGAAACGCGAGATTTTCACGAATACAAAATGGCGTCATTTTCCACGATTCGTTGGTGCTCCAAGGACTTTCCCGTGCTCTGTTCGTACGATTAAGTCTTTGGTCTCGAATGGGTCGCCCGCCGGCAAACGAGTCGCAGCGGTCTGAGCAAATTGTCGTTTGGCACGCACTCCTACACGCGATTAACTCATTCAACCTCAAGACCATTCACTCGTTACGCACACGCACGCACGGATGTAATATCTCGTTGCGTCATAGATAAAGAAGAGAAAGGTAATTTATGGCGTGTTCGAGTCGTATCAACAGAGATATTCGACGACAAATAACTCAGTAGTATTATCTATGTTAACAATACACGTGTTACGGTCTATTCCACGATATTCGTTTAATGTTTCGTATTCAACCCCTCTTCGTTATCTACGAGCGATTCATCTGCCGATTTCCAGCAACGAATATAATTTAATTTTCATCTATAATCGACAGAGAGAAAAAGGGAAACGGATACGCGTACTTACGCGGCACCACGTCCTATCTTTCAATTTTTTTTTTTTTTTTTTTTTCGTTTTAAATCTAACCACGTCGAAACATCCGACGAGACACCAGATAGAAGGATTTTCATTTATCTAATTCTTTGGACCATGGGATTAGAAAGGGAAGAACAGAGATATTTTGGCCTACCACGGATAATACGGGAAGTGGGGGAGGCACACAGGGGAAGAAAGTGGAGCGAATTAAACGGCAATAGAGTAGTCGGAAGGAGCATTATTTTGAGTGCTTGGCCTTGACCATAAAGAGCTCCTCAGGCCGAGTTTCAGCTTCTTCAAGGAGTCGATATCGCACTCGGCTTCGCTGAGCTCTGGCCGATCGGCACGGTCGCCATTCCCTGGCACTACATTTCCCTGATTGCCTCCGACGAATGTGGTCTCTGCGACCGATATCGGCGGTAACAGTGTGCGTAGAGAGCTCCTGCTGGAAACATGCCATCTTACGGGACAGCCAAAGAAATGAATTTACTACGGGTGAAAATATGATTTACATGAGTTTATTCTTTTATCAGCACTATTGGCTGAATAGTGATTGTACAGAGTGTTTTATGTCTATTGAATAATTTATAAATGGAAACGCTCTGCACAATGTATTACGAATATGAATGGTTATGTGTGAAATGAACGATGATTTAGCTAGTAAACATATCCATGCATATTCTATTTAAATGATTAACAAATATTTATGAAAGATAAACTATTTATTAATTACCTAGATCGTCCTCTTCGAGGAAGTGACTTCTGTTCTGACATGGGTGAAATATCCGAAGAAGTGCTCGACGTACCATGGTAAATGACATCGGAAACGGCTCGAACTAAAAGAACTATCATTATAAATTTATCACTGACAAGACAATGAAATAATCATTAGACGTACTGTGTTTTAGTTTGCCAGCATCCAGCTGGTTGGAAGACTCCGTGCGAGAGCTCGTCAGCTGATCCGGGTCAGACTCGCTCTCGTCGCTCTCGACATCGCCCGGAGTTTGTTGCTTTCTCTGCTGCCGTCTCCTCGACGAAACGCTTTTCATGCTCTGCAAATATATATTTATTTTATATTATTGATATATGTGAGACAATACGTGAGACTCTTTATTGTATTTTTCTAAGTTACGTACAGTGTCAAATAATAATTTAATACTAATTTATGTATACTTACCGTTGCGGCAGGTGGAGGGCTTGCGCAACCTTCGGTCATAGCGTGCTCGTGATACATGAAGCTGTGTAGAAGAGTGTTGTTCGAGTGGAGGCCGGCTGCTGAAGCTTCCGCCGCGCCTCCCAGTCCACCCAACCCTCCCAATCCTGCCAGGCTTCCCCCGCCACCTTCCGAAAGCTGGAACGTAGCGTACGGCGAGATGTCCTCCGCTGTCTCTGTAACCCATCACAGGCATTGCCTACCTTTCAAATCGCGTTGGGATGAATTTTTTAAGTGACAATCGATTCTCTGCTCTATTATAAAGTGATTCTACTTTCATTGTTCTTTTTTGTTTCTAATTTTCAATGTAAATTACTTCTGTCGAGGAAAACTTATTTCTTGAGGAGTGTATCACGAGAATATCACTTTCTATTGGGTAAAAAATTGTAGAAATTTATCGGCTTATTTTTTTAAAAGATGAAAAACAGAGTTAATAAGTATCAAAAAAATATATTTTTCATTACTAGAATTTGTGATAAAGGAAGTAGCATCTCAAATTATAAAGCAGAAGTAGAATAAGAATAGAGTAATTGAAAATATAATATGTTTTGAATATTCTCATAACCATTAGCTAAGTATACTATATCATAATTAGACATATTTATAAATCTCCTGATGAAATGTTTCCCTCGTTAGTTATTTAGAAATGTACATGATATCCTAAGGGAATATTGTTTCTAAATAATTGCGGAGGGTAATTAATGAAGGTAAAAGCGATGCATGATAAAATGTTCAACGAAATGTGGTGGAATGAAAGTGAAACGTTTATCAATCGCATAAAAAGTAGAAAGAAAACATACGATGATCTACAGTGATGGGGAGAAAATGTAAAATAATCCACCTTTATTTGTGAACTGCAATCGAACGCTAACGGGTCTGCCCACTTCGGTAGAACAGCGCTACGCGTGCGACTTTTACCTGAACAACAATTATAGTACCAAACCTGGCTGTCGTCCGTATCGTAACAAAGGTTCACCTGGAATCTTGTCGGGCCCTCCACCCGTATTCGCCGCTTGTTGTAAAGCCACCTTGTGAATCGTCGCATAGTAACGCTCTCTTTGGGTTTCAGCATTCTGTTGATTTTCCTGGGACTCTTTCATGGGTCGTTGCATTCTGTCTCCGAGATATTCTGATATATAAATATAAATGACATGTACATGCTTTGTGTGAAAAAATGTAAATAATGTACTTATATCAAGTTTGACCAACCCAACTTATTTCACGAGCCACCTGCTAGAATTTGTTCGCAAGTGATGACGCATAAGACGAAAGAAAATTTATAAAAATAAAAAAAAGTCTAATGTCATGGAAATTTATGTTATTCATATGCGGTTTTTAATAAAATATCTACTTTTCTGCGATTACTTCATTTCTGCAAATTTATTTCAATATTGAGGTTTAGATTAGTTAGATCCTCTAGATATTTATTGTTTATAATTAATAACTTACTGCTTCGCCAGCGAAGAGCTACGATCACCACAGCGGCGACTAAAGCAATGGTGGCGACAATTAGGGGCAGCATCACTTTCACATCTGCGTAGAATGGTATGGCCGAAGCAATTCCGCGTTTCGATAGTTCTGGAGGTGGCGGTTCTGCAAGGTTTCAGGAACACAGTGCTTTTGGATATAATTCTTTCAACTTGAATATTGTCACCGGATTGAGTTATTTTTTCATAATTATTTCTATAATCTTCTTAATAGTTACAAAGTGTCTATTTCTATTCAATGTCCATAATAAATTAATTATTCGGGATAACTGAAAAATAGTGTTACTCTAATCCACAATTTCTTAGATTTAGAAAAGCGAAAGTTGTTTTATTTATTGTTTGAAAATTAGAATTCAGTCTCAATGGTTAATTGATTTTGAACAAAGAATAGCTACACTACTAAGCTTACCGCCTTCCTTCGTTAGTGTTACGAACGTAAACTCTGCCTGATTGCTACCAGCCACATTGTGAGCTTCTACCTTCAGTTGGTAAACCGAACTTGGTTGTAAATTTGTCACCACAAAACGTCGTTGCATTTTCACGCTGTTTGATACTAATGTCCAGTGAAATTCATTAATGGGTCTATACTGAATTACAAAGTAGAGAATTGGACAACCATTATCTGGCCACACATGGAGTCGAAGAACTAATGTGGTTGAGTTTGGACTGAGGAAAGCTGCAGCTGGTGGTATTCCTGGTGCCTGTCCTTGCGTTCGAACAGAGAGCACTGGTGACGATGGACTGCTACCGATTTTATTGTGCGATGTTAGGTATAGTTGGTATGTGTTACCGCAAAGAAGACCCTAGAAATTGAATTGAACGACTTTAAAGCACTGATCTATTTAATGATAAATGTAACAAAATATTTTTGAAATATTTCATTAAACTTTGGAAACTTTTTATTTAAAAAATATAAATCTACCATACCTTTAATTCATGGCTCGTTGCATGACGAGATAATTGTAATTCGTCTAAGTTACCGTGTGTTGTTCGATAATGTAACGTGTACCCTGTGAGTGGAGCGCCACCAGTATGCCCAGGTTTCCAATGTAATAAAATACTGCTCGACGTTGAACTTGTTACATACAGAACGGGTGCGCTAGGTGGTACTACGAACAAGAAAATTACTTCGTGTATTACACTGTCCGACGAATTTTAACTTTTTTTTCAAATCTGAATACAAGTCCGCACACAAAATTGCTCTATCACCCTCAGATTTCGAAAAATGTGTTTTTCTAAACAGATTTTTTTTTTTCGCAGACTGTTATATATTAGCACCATTGTTATCAATTAGCTTAATTAACTTTTAAGACAAGAGTAAACCTAAAAACTAACAATTTTCGAAAATTGCAGATGACAGAGCAATTTCAATTACGGATTCATTCAGGAAAGTAAACTCTATAACAATTACCCAATGAATATTACAGATTAAAATTCGCATTGAACTGTGTTATTAATAGTCATTTATCCTTTAAAAGCTAAATTTACCTTGTACGGTCAAAGTATAATGCAACTTATCGCTCCCTTGAGAATTCTCCACCTGACAAGTATAGTTTCCACCATCTTGTGATTGTAAATTTGACAATACAAGTTCTCCAGATGGCAAAATTTGTATGTTTCTGGCTGTATCAGTACGAATTTGTTCGGCCATTCCCTTATACCACTCTCTGGTAGAATCTCCAACTGCATTGCAAGCCAGAGTGGCAGATCCTCTCCATGGTCGTACTACGTGGCCTCCAAAAGATGTAATTCTTGCTGGGACTCTATTTGTTGGTACTTGTGCAGCTACTCTGGAACTTTGTCCTTCACCTACACGGGTGCTACCAGTCACCCAAAATTGATATTCTACGTGTTGCTGTAAATCAGTCGCTTCAAAATAGGTGCTTGTTGCTGGCAGTGTTCTTTTACCGTGATTAAGTTCCTCTCGGCCATCTACGACCCTATCAGATTTATATTTTTATATTAATTATATTGCCATATTTTTATATTATTATTATTATTATTATTATTATTATATCACAGAAATTCAATGACTGATATTTACTATATTTGTTTTTACCTTGTGTATAAATTGTATTTAGTAATAATTCCATTTGGTTCCAGAGGTGGGAGCCAAGAAATAAAAAGAGCCTGTGGTGAACTGACTACTACTTTTATATCTGCTGGACTACCTGGCACTATGGAGAAATTAATCCACAAGATTATTCGTATTAAGTTATTTTTGTAAAGATGCTTTTGTTTTTAAATTCTCAATTAATTTGTGAAATTTTACCATCTTCTTCCGTTTGGCAGTAAGTTACTGTCGTTGGTACTCCATCGCCGACCCTTGTAAAAGCTAATACTTGAATAGTATAATTAGTAAATTTTCTCAGTCCCGTTAAAACAATGGTTAAAGCATTAGTTTTACGAACCTAAAAAAGGAAAGTATCGTAGAAGAATCTCAAATTAGATTTTTTTGAAATTAAAAGAAATTCTTTATGCTTACTTCCATTTCATCAACACTGCGCCACATATCTGCCAAAACAGGTTCATAATGTAATTTATATCCCTGAATAATACCATTGGTGTGTGTAGTAGGTGGTAGCTGCCAGGATACTTGAAGGGATTGCGAAGTTAATGCAGCGCATCTTACGTCTTCAGGTGGCATACTGGGTACTAGATAAATTAATCTTTTAATTATGTATCTTTAGAAATTTATGGTATCTCGTATTCTTAGAAACATCGCTTACCATCTTCCATTGTTTGTGTGAGCAGAAGTTCGCTAAATGGTCCAGATCCAACTTGATTATATGCTTGAACCACTAACGTATACTTTGTATAGGGTCGAAGGCCTGTTAGCCGAAGTTCTGCACCCCCTTCTTCTCCGTCACCAGACACAGAACTGAAGTTATACGAGGGGTTCGACGAACTGAAAGAAGATTGCTAATGTAATGGAGTTCTGGACTTGAACAGTTCAACATGCTTTAAACTATATTTATAATTCAATTATGAAATGTATAAAAAATTGTATAAGTTATCGCTATATATTCTGTACTAAATATTTATTGAATAAGTATTTGATAAAAATATTAAAGATTCATTACCCTAGAGATCAACTATCTGTAATTAAATTACAAAATATAAAATTTAGTAATACAACATGATGAACTTTATTCGAAATACAACTATATAAGAACGATTACTCTGTTTTGACATTCTTACCTCGTTTCCCTGTAGCCAACATTGAATCCCTGAATATCACCATGTCGAAGTTCAGGCAATGGTGGAGACCAAGTGATTAAAATTTCAGATGAGGATAGAGGCCTAGCTTCAAGATTAATCGGGGGTCCAGCTGGTCTTTGTGGTTCGGTCTTAACAATCAGTTCCGCCGAGGGCACTGACCTACCCGCTGGTCCTTCAGCTATTACGCGTATGGTATATCTAGTTGCTGGTTTTAATTCATCGATAAGAGCGGCGTATGGAAGAGGCGGTCCAGTGAATTCTTGCTGTTGCCATATTCCAGCTATTTTTACATAATTAATTTACTAAATATTAATACAAATTAAATTAAAAATAATTTAAAAATAACTATTAAACATAATTTAGAATAACAATAATGAGAAATATTTTTGCTCATATTTTTTTTTATTATTATTATTATTATCTTTAAAATAATTTTGAAATAATCACCATCGCCTTCTTTGTATTGAAGTATATATTTAGTCACTTCACTGGTGTCTTGAGATTTATGTTGCCATTTTACGTTAATACTTCGACTGGAAACCATGGCAGTCTCTAAAGAATTTGGTGGCTGTGGTGGCTCTGAATTGGAATGAAATGTTTTGTCCATTAACAAATACTTTTACAATGATATCAATGTATGCGTTTTGATAAGGTATCCTACCTTGTACGAGGAGTTGCACTAATTGTTGTTCACGACCATAAAGATTGCTCGCTTGACAGAAATAAGCGCCACTATCGGAGGCTTCCGCAGAAGAAATTTGTAATTGTGCTATCACACCATCTGGTGTTACCTCTCGTTTCACTGTAACTCTTTGTACGTAATAAAATAATTGTAAAAACTTTAGTTATGACATACTAGACATTAGTGCAACTAAAATTAACTACATATGTATAATAAATAACACAAAAGGAATTGAAATTTAAATTATTTTTCATATAAAATATTCATTGATGAACAGAAAGTTCATTAAACTTTAAAATAACATTTTTTCCATGATACATTTAAAAAAAAAATTCCCAGCAATATCAGAGAGTCTCATTCGACAGTATTCAAGCTAATCCCAGCTTTACCGATAGTTCGTCGAGGGATTTAACTCAATTTTCCCGCCTTTCAGCCAAATGACGGTGACTGGTGTGTCGCCGTGTACCTCGCAATGTAAAGTTGCTGTATCACCTTTCTTCACAGTAACAAGTCTCGATGGTGCAGCAAAATATGGAGAAGCTATAAATGAAAGAAACAATTCTCAGTGACTCGATACAACGAATTTTACGATTTGATTATGATTAAAAATTTATTATTGGAAAATTCTATTTTACCGATGGATGATTACTAAACTTTTATGTTCGACAAGAAAGTACTTACAGTTTACTTTTAGCTGGACCACTTTGCCAATACCACTTCCAATTCCGTTGCTCGCTTGACAGAGGTAAAATCCTTCTCTGTCTTCCTTCACATGTTGCAATAGAAGCGTACCATTAGTGAGAATTTTCGTGTATGCTCTTTCCCGCAACTCCTCGTATTCACCGGATTTGCTTCCTATTTTATTGAGATAAAGTATTTTGAATCGTGATGTAAACGAAATTACATATAAAATTTTTTCTTCAATCTAATGAAAAATATAACTTTCACGACAAAAAAAAATAAAACGCAAAATTCGAATTTTTAATGTGTTACTAACTTCACAATAGTAACACAGTAATTTTTTTCAGAAAAGCTGCAATATTCTGCTAGATTTATATCCTTTAATTTGAAGATTATTATTTTAACTAACTTGTTCAGTTTCTCAACAATTTCTTTTCCTAAATTTAATATGAAATTTGATAAAAATTTTTTAGTTTTTGTCATAAGATCTTTACCCGTAGCCTTCTTCCAAACAATAGTTGGTGTAGGCACGCCTTGTGCTTGACAGTGTAACGCAACGTGCTTGTTTCTTTCGACGCTCACATCGGTAGGTTCCACGATCCATCGCGGAGGTACTGAAAACCAGAGCATATAGCTTTAAATGAATCCATCGCGATACTCGCGTCTATGTTATTTTTACTGGTCGTTAGCGATTTAGAGACAGGTACGTCGTGAGAAAGTCGTGAAAAGCGCGGTCAAAGCACGAACTCGTCGACGGTATGGCGCTACGTCGTCGTTGACGCAGTATCGAGATATGTACAAAACGACAGAGAGAGAAAGAGAGGGAGAGATAGAAATATACTATACAATAGTGAAAGTACGAAGAGAACGCAGAACGACGGCGCCTGTCGTCGACGAGGAACTATCGTTCCTTTTTCGTTCTATTTTTTTTTTTTTTTTTTTTTTCTCGAACGAAAATGATTCACCGAATGAGAAAACCTGATTGTTTGCACACGCGATACACTTTATAATTCGAGATAAATTTTGACAAACTTGAGTTTCCGTTATATATGGTGGAAAATGGTAAAGTTAAGTAATGAAAAAGTGATAAAGACATTAAGAGACAAAGTGAATGAAGGTTCGTGGGTGAGGTTCAGTATGGACGTGGGGTCACGTGTCGATGCGAGACGTCCGCGACGTACAAGCCTGTTCGACCGATTTTCTGGATCATTTGGAAGAAAAAATAAACGTCGGACTGTTATCTGCTTCTACTAGAGGATCATCAATGTAAGCGGTTCGATTGATACATCATAAACGTACATATGTAGCCCAAAAGGAGACAGACGAAAAGAAGAACGGAAAAAAAATAGAGAAAAAAAAAAAGAGGTTACAGTGCAAAATGAAGCATCTATCGAGATTCTGTATATCTAGCTACGGCTGGAACGAAATCGCCACTAAATGTGTGCATCGACTAAATTGCGACAAACACCGGAGATGAGTGAGTTCCAACGGTATAACTCGTCGGTACGTCGCGCATCGACGTGTCGAGAGTTTGAGGTTTTCTGTCTTTTTGGGTGTACTGTTTGGCAGGTTCTACTTTTTACGGTGGTGAAAAACGCTGCACAAGCGAGATACTGTGAGTGGGAATTTCAACGTTTTACAAGACGGCAAATACCGGTCACGCATTAACGCGTGCGACAATATAATATATATATAGATATATATATATGTATGTAGATCAAGTGTATGTAAATGTGTGTATAACGTGTTATTAAATATATAGATACTCGTTCAACGGTGGCGTGAAACAAGTAGAACTCTCGAAAGAAGAAAAGGCGCAATTGGGCGGGAAATGTGAGGTTATGGATGAGAGCATGTCGGCGGAAGACCGAAAGATATATATATATATATATCGTGGATAGGTGAATAATAATAATATATATATGTATATATAGATATATATCAAGTACCCGCTTCTAACGACTAGTTTGACGAATACGAATTTAATTAATCATAAATACGTACTACTAGCCTACATTACCGGATATTCGCGCCGGAAACGATGGGGCACGTGTGCTTCCATTTTTGAAATTCGATCTCACCGGTTGGCGGTTTTATTTTTAAAGGGGCGTACATATGTAAGTAGCCATTTGCATCTTTTCCTTACTGTTCATTTTCATGTACGTTTACGTTAAACCAGGTGGAAAGTTTGTTGCACTCGCACCCCATCTATTTCGCGACCACGAAGGAAAGATAAAAAAGAGCAAGTGACAGAGATAGAAAAGACAGTGAGAAAAGCATGCAGAAGTGTAATGAAAAAAAGGTTGCCTTCCAACGAGCCCAAAGGAGAGCCACAGCGCATAGGTTCTGTGAAGATTTTTTGTCGTGAGCAGAGTGGCACGTGCTCGTACTCGGGTGATCAAAAAACACTTAAAATATATATAAGTAATAATAATATATGTACACAAACACGTAAGGTATATATAGATATATGCAGACAGAAAAAATCACAGCTACGTCAATAGTAAAAGAGAGCATGCAGATAAAGTGTATGATGCTCACATACACGCACGCACGCAGGCCAGAAGATAGTTTCATTTCTGTTCGTACACATCGCCATTATCATTGTCATTATATTTTTTCTTTTTTTTTTTGTGTTGCTTGGTTGGTTGGTTGCTCCGTTTTAAAAAAACGAGTAAAAATAAGGAAAGGTGCAAACTGTTACCTTTATTATTCGGTCAAGTCAAGCAAACCTCGGGGGTCCACGAGATACCGACGCATTCCCAGAGAGCCAAAGCAACGTAAATGTAATACACACTGTGTTTGAGGAATAAGGATTTCTATGGATTTCAAAGGAAACAGGGCAGACTCGATGATTTAGACGGTTCAATGATGAAACGTGCGTGATCTCGCTACGAATAGACTCGTACTATTAGAAATCGAAACAGACAAAATATCATTTTCCTATATGCAATTACAAAATTATATGTTTTAATAGGTCGTCTTTAATCCGTGCGAGAACACTACGGCGATTAACGATGGTGACGCAGGAATCGAATTAGTAAAGCGTTATGATGTGATTTGATGGTTACGGATGTTGATTATGGCAATTAGGATAATGGCGGATTTCATAAATCTCTCAGGATATATAGTTGGATCAGGACAACATTTGAGATCGGACTCGACCTCGACGTTATTTCTGCTATAAAATACTTATTCGCCGCAGAATTATTTTATTTTTGTTAAATCTCCACGTATATTGATTTCTTTTCATCAATTAAACTGTAATGGGTACAAAATTTTACCAACAAAAGATATTCAAGTACATCTACTGAATACGCAGGTTCAATTTAGCGAATCTGTACCAAAAGAAACCAAATGGTAAATACGAATTCTAAATAATCGCACGCTAAATTCTTACAACAAATTCAACTGCCTAAAAATCATTCTAAGAGAAAAGAAATAACAAATGCAAATTTTAAGTGTGACCAAATACTAAATTCTAAGAATATAAACAAAATCACAGAAAAAGGAAACTAAGGGGGAAAGAAGGTTGACATACTACAAATAAACTGCAGTTACCCAACATTTAAGAAAACGATATCAATCGGAAAGAAGTTTAAAAAGAAAAATATGACACGTGTTTCCGTCGAGATCGATGGAGACGGTAGGTATCAGATCGTATAGAGGGTTTGGGATGATGATGGAAAAGGGTCGCCGATCATCTAGTTACCTTTTACCTGTAGCTTGGCCGTGTACCTGACCTCGGCGGCGGGGTTCGCGGCGACGCAGGTATAGTCGCCGGAGTGCTCGGCCGCGAGTTTCGTTATACTGAGGACGCTCGAGTAAGAATCCAGTTGGGAGATGTTTGCGACGGATGCCAGATTTGGCGGCAAAGGAAAGGGAGTTTGGCCATCTTTTAGCCAGGATATAGTTAAGGGTGCATCACCCGCCGCGACCCCGCACACCGTCCACGTCCGCATCCCCTCGGATAGTCCCTCTTGGAATGTAAATGGCTCAATAATAGGGGGTACTGGAAAAGGTCAAGAGAGAAGAGAGAACCATACGTGAGAGCGAGAAAAAGATGGCACCAAAAAAACGCAAGAACCTTTTTTTTGTACCAGGTACATGTGTTTTTTATATATATATGTATAAATATATATATATGTTCTTTTATATAGTAGCGGTATGTTATATATATTATATATATAGACAGTAGTACGTCCATGTATATGTATAGATATATATATAGAATATAATATGTATATATATATACGTAGAATATGTACAATAGAGGCAGTATAGTAACGTAGCAATGTAGAGGAGAGAGAGGGTGGCCCCGCCGCGGACCTGCCCCTGCCGCCCTAAAACACCTTATACACATAATTTGGCATCGCACACTCACACAGCAGACGGTCGTTCCCAACGCAAGAGCTAGCATTCGTCGACTCCTCAAAAATCCAGCTGGTATAAAATTCGAATAAGATTCTATGTACAATGTGAACAATCTTAGCTTGTTCGATTCGCGTTGAAATAAAATACCACTTTTCGAAGAGTCGAAAGAAGGACGAAGGAAGAAAGGAGATGATAATGGCAGGTCTCGTGCAGGAGGATGAGCCACGCTAAGCGTGAGCCGTCATCAAGTACGCGTCACCAGGTCTCTACGTTCCTGAATGACGTCGATGGCTTCATATTAGATAAAAAAATGAGACTCCTTCCCGAATGAACGCCGTAAGAACTGAGTGAGCTGTTGCGATCACGCATCTTCATTGTATTGGTTTACGTTGAAAGCTATTTACAGCGGTGTGATAGCCACTAACACATTAAAGTTTTCAGAAAAAGCGAGAACGAAGAAACGTGTGAGATGATGGCAAACGATACTCGGTTATACTCGCTATGATTTCCATGAAGGAGAAATGGAACAGCACACCTCGAGGTCTTCACGCGGTTCATTCGCGAGTGTGGGCAACCGTGTACACACTCACACTATTGACCCTCTTTCAGATTTCGGGCGGGCAGGCGGTCGTCGGGCAAAAGTGAAGGGGGCCTAGAGGAGGATTACCATGAACCACAAGCCGCTGCGTGTGTGATACCTCTGCGGCCAGATTACGGGCCACGCATGAGTAGTTGCCATTGTGATCTGGAGATAAACTTTCAATCATCAGTATGCTATTGTACTGGTCCATATTGGTGACACTGACTCGCTCCGACGGTCCCATCGGTCGTCCATCCTTGAGCCAAGATATAGAGAGCGGGAGATCGCCCCTTGTCACAGAGCAAGTCAACGTGGTTCGTTCGCCGAGATGAAGATCTCGATCTGCCGTGAATGGGCTAATTTTGGGAGGAACTGGAATAATAACAACGATAGCCCATGAGCTCGAGAAGCATAGACGTAGCTAAACACGTCACATCCAGGAACCCTTCAGCCCATCGTGGAATCCTAGAAATTCTCTTTTGCCTTTCTCTTTTTCCCAGTTCTTCAACCATTACACGTAGAAGTAATAATTCTTTCAAAGTACATTCTGATTTGCTTCATCTTCGTCACCAGGTGATAGTTAAGGCTCGATGCCTGCTCAGCATCAGGACACCTGCAACAACCGTGGAATAGTGGATCGAACGTAACATCTTACCGATTACTGCGACGTCTCCTGATCTTCGTGCGCTGTGTCCTTGTTTATTCCTCGCTGAACACGTGTAGACCCCTGCGTCCCCGTTCTTCTGCACACTCGTGATGACCAAAGTACCGTCTTTCAGCACTTTCTGCCGAAGATCGTCCGGCAATTCCCGATTCGCTCGTTCCCACTTGATCTCCTCGATGGGGTACCCGGCGACTGGACACTTCAATCGGAGAGTTTCACCAGCGACAGCAGTTACTTTCGGAATTAGTCGAATATATGGAAGACCTGAAGTGCAAACAAATTCACAAGGATCGCATTAAAATTTGCGAAATACAAAAAGCGAGTGGTAATTACTGTCAAATTCAATAAA
The DNA here is from genome assembly GCF_001483705.2 of Eufriesea mexicana. Lineage (NCBI taxonomy): Eukaryota > Metazoa > Arthropoda > Insecta > Hymenoptera > Apidae > Eufriesea > Eufriesea mexicana. The sequence continues at coordinate 280,408 of NW_016910121.1, forward strand.
TTTGACATATCGTTCATATTGTCATTAGGATTAATATCCATACAATATCGAAATTGCTAGTACCAAAGTTGACATACTAGGAATTGGGCAAAACAATTCCATCGATTACAAATTCTATATAGTTAACATTTTCACTTTGCAATATTTTCCAAAATTTTGTTTCAGTTTGCTCAACAATTAAAAATAACAATTGAAGTGAGTAAATTAATTAAATAACCAATATGAATATTTTATTTGCTCACAGCACAATGAGCAACTGAATTTGTCTGACTATAAATATGGTACTAGTACTTCTGCAGCACCGTGATAAAATTGCCTCTTGAAAGACAAAACTTTATACGAAAATCAAATTATAATTAAAATGCAAATATCATACAGAACGAAATGCAGGTACGATCAAATTTCTTTGACTACAATAAGAATAATATTTAACTCGACGCAATGACCAGGCGGTCTGATATTAAACGTGGCAATACTACTTGTTTCTTGCTGTCCATTAAAATCCCATTAACATCGAAGCATATTTTAGCTGCTATACTTGAATATTATTACTCGCATGTGTCATTCCAGTTTTATTTAAACAATTTGAAGCAACGAAGAGTAAAACAGAGTCACTGGCTACGCTGAAACGTAAACTATAAATTGGATAGACTTGAACAGGACACTAATTTGCTAAACATTATTCACAAACTTCGGTTACCGAATTTGGTATGAAATTTACCGTAAACGTTGAGACGAGCGACGTGAGTCACTTTCCCGGCACGATTTTCGGCTGTGCAAGAATATTCTCCTCCGTCCTCCACCATAACATGACTGATATTAACATGCGATATAACATCACCATGAACTGTCCCGTACTGGCCAATAAGGAACCTTAAACAGTAAGAAATAATCTCTTAATAAACTATTTTATCCGAGAAAAGAACAATAATAATCGATATAAGAAAAATAAATTATACATCCATATGATTATATGCTCTCTATATTTTAGCTTACTATCATCCAGGGAGCACCGACGAATATTTCTACTGGGAACGTTTCAAATTGGAACCATATTTCACGTTCAAAGCTCTCCGCGCAATTTCAACAAAATCCTCCAAGTTAATGAACAAAGTTTTTTTTTCAATTAACGATTAACTTTGTTCAGAGGGGGTGGAGGCACAGTAACTTTCTACCTCCGATACGCTGCAGAGACCGCTTTTCAATTACCGTGTCGCAATGCACGTACTCGGGCAAAGCGGGCCGATTTCAATGAAATTGCTAATTTCACGAGCACGAGTACCGCGAGAAACAGTTTGCGTGGCGGCGAAACGAACGCGAAATGCGCGCGTTGCGCCTGGAAATACAGTGGTGAGGGTGCTCTGTTCGTCGAGGAGGAAGGAAATGGCCGAGAACGAGGCGGGATGACGATAAAACGGCACAGGCGAAGAATCACAGAGCGTCTTTTATGTCGATCTGTCGTTAAACCATACGAGGGTCTCGCGTCATATCCTCTCGTGGCCGCCCCTCCGCTCGTGATTTCGCCTTTTCCATCTTCCACGAGCACCGTCCCGTGTCGCCGCAATAAATATTCCAGCTTCTTGCCGGGATATTGCACTTGAAATTGAAATTGGCCCCGCTGCAGATGCGACCCCTTGACTATCACCGCGAGGAGATTGCATTTTAATTACGGAGCATCAAGCACGCGTTAAAACAATTGTTCAAGAGTTACGACCGTCTGCTTTATGCGATCGACGAAGAACGGGAAGTGTATTTTATTAGTCGCGTGCAAAGGTAATGGCAGGCACGTTTGCAATGGTGTTCTTAAACCGAGATTTCGCTGGAACACAGGAAGAGTCGATCAATTAATTAAAATTGACAATAAGTAACTAACTAAGAAATAAGAAAGATTCGATGAAGAGGAAGATGTGTATCTATTGTTATTTAGAAAGTATAAGAAATATTACTTAAGTATTTGAAACATTACATTATTTAAGTACCAAAATATCATGTAGGAATATCTATATGTTACTACTGATTTGAAAATTCTAATATCTTTTGCATAAATTTAATTATTTTTTATTATTAGTTGAAACACTATGTAATAAATGTAACTGCAATGTTTGTTCTTAATAATATCCTTTGAAGAACTAGATAATAAATTATATAAACTATGATGCTTTGTATTTTTATTTTTGCATTTAAGTTATGTAAGAATTTCTCCATACTTTCAACTGTGTATTTTCTTAGACCCAATACTATATTTAATATGCTTTTAGAAATTACTAAACCCAACTCTTGAAGTAATAATAAGCATATTTAATAAAGTATTCAACAACGTATTTAGTAACTCCATTATTTCTTCTATTCTTACACAGTTACTCGCCTTTACACGCTTTATATATTGCTAGAAAAATTAATTAACTTTAACGACGATAGACGGCGACACTCGTAAGGCAAATACACAATCTCTATAAAATACAAACGTATTAGATACATAATTAAATAATTAACAATGCTATAAATATAGGACTTATATAAATAAAACCTATATTTACAGATTTCAAAGTCTTTCTTAAAATATTTCATATAATTGCATACTTGCCCAGATTGAAGTAATTAAATTGGTAATTCGTATCGTTATATCGGTACGTCGAATAGTCGACAATTAGCGACAAATTATACCTCGCTTTCTATTTAATACACTGTGATCTGGTTACGAATAATTATATGAAGCCTACCTTCCGTTGTTTGGCAGGGGAAAACCGTCCAAGGCCCAGGTAACTTGCGGTGTCGGGTTCCCAGCTGCAGAGCATTTTAAGGATACAGCCGGTCCCGGTTGCAACGTTTGCTCGATGAACGAGTAGAGCATTTTCGGTGGCGCATCTGCGAACCAGAAAACAAGACCACGACACATATATTTCCTGTGGTATCCTTCATTTCCTATCTTCCTCCTCTTCCAAACCTACCGTGAAGCACTTTATGCTCGTGTTTTCATACGACTTCAAAGAATCATTCGAAGCACGCATAGGTTATGAAACGGTCAGAAAAATATCAAAAGAAATACCAGCAGAGAGAAGAATTTTGTTTAACGTTGCCATTCGATACAGCGGACTTTCGATCCCCGGGAATTCACTATGGTTTCATTGCGTCGATGAAAAGGGGAAGAGAAAGAAAGGAAGAAGAAAAAGATCCGAGTCAGCCCGATCGGGGGACGGCCATATTCGATTCGTACAATGACCGCGACGCAATCGAATCCATCTCGTTAAGAACGATACGCGGCGACGTTAGGAATTGCGGGGAGGGGATGGGCGAACGGGTGAGGAGCGAGGAGAGGGGGCAGCAAGCGGGCAAAGTAGAAATCCCCGTTAGCTCGGGGAGAAGAAAGAACAAGAGGCAAGAGCGTGAAAGACCACGGCGGATTCTTGATTCTGAAAGCCGCCACGCCTGCCTGGCTGGCTGCCTCCCGTGCATCGCGATAGAAAACGAAAGACAATGGGCTCGCTGCGACGGAAGCGCGCCGGAATATTTTTTCTCTCTCGATGTTTCTATCTCGACGACACGACGACCGATGGAAAGGGGCTAGGTGGGATGAAACGGCGGGCTCTGGAAAGAAAGAAGGGGGGAGGGGGGTGGTTAGAAAGCATAGTGGAAAGGCAAAGGAGAACGGGAAAGTCCAAGATCGAAGCCGACGCGTCTCAGTCGACGCGGAGGGACGAGAGGATCGCAGGACGAGGGACTTTCCATAATTAAAAGTGTCGATTTCGTCGTCATTAAAAATGCTCGAGCGTCCCGTTACAAAGGACAGTTCCGCCATCTAGAAGCGAAGATAGAAGGAGCGAGACAGAGGGAGCGAGGAAGCGAGAGGAGCAGATAGCTAAAACGCTTTCGTCTAGGATGAATACCAGGCACCAAGTAGAGATGGTGCTCGCGGATCCGTGAGGAAATTGATGAACCTCGTCTCGATGCCTCCGAGCGATCGTCAATACGTAGTTGCGGGACCGCGAAACCTCCTCTACCGGCTTCAATAAAACAGAATTTCTACTTGATGTCTATTCAGTCTGTCTGCCTTGGAAGAATCGCGAAAGAAGTGGGAGTTAGCGAATGTCGCAACGGAAGTTGAAACACGAAGAGACCTGACCCCTGAAAGACTGTCAAATGTTCTTTCTATTCGGTATAAATGAGTTTTAGAAATAAGTACCCCTGGAAGGTTTATGCTGAATGTATAAGTTCTGGTAACGTTGAATAACGTATAATGTATGAGTATTATAACGTAGGAGTGTATTTATTTATATTATATTTGATAACCTTCATTCTCTTTTTTAACATCACACCTAAATATCTTTTTTCCCTTCCATAACCTCCTAAATACCAATTTCTAAAAAGGCTAGGTAATAACGAAACGCATTGCACAAGATTCTGATATACGAGTTTGTATAAAAGAAATTCGCAAAAAATGAACAAATTTCGGGCAGGAAAAAAGTATTTCAGTTCCCTAGGTTACCTCAGTATACAGCCGAGGTGTATTCACAAGGCCGTGAATCTTCATTCACGCAGCCCGACAAAATACGAGGCAGGCCGGCGTGGCCACGTCCACGAGGAAGACGAAATCTCATAATGCGCCGTGGCTCATAATTTCTACGGGAACGTAATATTCAGCGCACCCGCGATCATGCTTTTAATATACGCAAATTTCGTCTTTTTCTCTCCCCCTTCTACTTATTCGTTGAAGCCCGGTCACGAAGGTGGAGGAAATTAGAAGAACCACGAGACCATCGTGGAAGCCGAGAAAATCGGTCTGGAGATTACTGGCGTTCGATCGAAACGCAATTCGTCTCCATTTGGCCTCAACTCGTCAACGAAACGACTTTTTTCCGCTAGATCCTTGGCTCGTGGCATTAGAGGCAACTCTCTCTCCCTTTTATTTCTACATTTTTCCTAGTCGTGAAATTGCAACGAACCGGTAATCCTCTCTCTTTCTCTCTTTCTATTTCCCTCTGTGTTCCTTCTTCTATGTCTCGCTCTCTCTCTCCTAGTCTCATGCTAACTCTGTCCAGGCCACGGTACGTCCTTACCACGGGTGTACCGCTTGCTCGAATTCCCTTTGACGTAAATTCCGTGCATTACCGACGCTGACGAGCGGGAGACGCTAACTTCATTGTTGTTTCAAAGGCCCTCCTCTGGCTGGGTTCCTCCGCGTCCCTCCCCGACGGGATGTTCCTCTTTCATGCAGCACTCCTCATCCATAGGTGGGCGGTCCAGATATAGGGCAAACGGCCGAGAGAGATGCCTCGCAGTGGTAACCAAAGAGTACAGAGGTAGGGGGGTCGGATGCTGGCGTCAGTGGCGGGCATGATGGACGAGGTAACGAAGGGGCGAGGGGGAGTTAAAGCGGCGTAAAAGAAGCCTTCTCCACTTCAAAGAGGAGGCCTCTGTTCTCTCGAGGTAACGAGTCACGTGGGCGACATGCTCTTTCGCCGATAATCGAGTTCCCTGTAATGCGATCGGTAAAACTGACTACCGATTACGCCTAGCTACTTCAGAGAGTTACGGCTGCGTCACTTCTGACACGTCACCAGCGTGTTCTCGAAAGGTCGAAAATCGATTCTCACGTGTATCGATCGGATGAAAGTATTTCGAGGGCAATGGAGCACGATATTCGGAAATTCGTCAGCGAAAAGTTCTTGCAATGATGATTTTGAACGATAATCATTTAAAAATGAGAGGGTCTTAATATGTCGTAGAAATCAAAATGTTGAACAAATTTTTCCTATATATATGTCCGCCATTCGGCCTCAGTTTCCGAGATTTTTGCAAATAGGTATTGCTACTACTATTACGAATATTACCTATCGCTACGTGTCAATGTCGGCGTGTGTGTAAACGTTGATAGTCGCTAATAGGTCAACCAATTCTCAACGAGGAATTAAATATCTCTAGAAGTCTAAAACATTAAAGAAATCTAAGTTGATAATCTGCTTAAATACCAGACAACTGTTCGGTATAGTAATGCTCGAGATAATTAATATGTTTAATTAATTACGTATTAGTCGAAGTTGGAAGTAATTAAACTTAGGTTCGAAACGATCGGGCTGAAACTTGGAGACGAAATAATCGGATTTATCGATTTAATTAAAACTGCTGAAGTTAATGTTCTTCGAACGAATTGATTAAAAATAAATACTCCGATTCTATAATTTTTCCAGAAGAAATTACGGGTCGTGTTTGCTTTACATATTTTCGCAATGAAAACACATCGCGACTACGTACTCCACGCGCTATATTAATTTATTAAATTTCCCTCTCCTATATAGGGTAACAAGGGGGAAGCATTTCTATGCTAATTAGACCACGTGAATTTTCGCGGAAGCGATAAACTTTCGAGGTGCAGAAAATGAATCTTTGAGAATGACCTAATTTGCTTTGTGAACGGCGAAGGTGGATAGTTCCAAGAAAAGTGAATTTATACGTATGCATAGACCTATTGAAAGCTCTTCATCTGCAATTCTGATCGAAACTGCACCGCAACTTTCCATGTAATTTTCCTTTGTGCAGTCCAAGTCGAAATGAAGCCGGGTATGTGGAATTTGGTAATTGAGATCGAGTGAGTTGAATCGAATGAAGATACGCCTGTATGTGTGTGTATACACACTCTGCACATTTATGCGTTTCTGCATATGGAGTTGCACGACGAGCCAGCCAGCATTCCAATTATTTTTTCCTAAATATTATTTCCTATGCTTCAAAGGCAACTCGAAGTCCACAAAGACTGCTGGAGAAGGACAATTCATCAAGGGAGTATATGGCAATAATTAAATTTTTAAATTAGCCATTTCAAAGCGAATGGCATGCTTGAACATCTCAAATTGTAAAAAGAATTTAAAAAAAAAACCTTATTTACCAGTTCTAATTATTTATAAATTCGACTGTTTCTTGGTTCCTCTTAATTAGCACATTTTTTATGACTGCACTATTCCTCATTCATTCCTTGACAGCAGAACCTCTAAAAATTCTAAAATCACTTTTTTCTGTAGTTTTCTGTGTCGTGAATTTTACCGTGTATATTCAGCGTTATTAAAGCTACGCATCGGAAGCTAATGAAAGATAAATATGCCTTACCGCCCAATTGTAGTTCCGCTGATGCCTGTGCGGTGTCGCCCTCTGTGCGTCTGACGATACACTGATACATTCCACGATCTTCCCTGCTGATACCGTTCAGCCTCAATAATTCTGATTGTCTGCCGGTGCCTGGCAGCTGGCGGCCATCCTTGTACCAGGTAACAAAGTGTGGTCCGGCTTGCGGATGCGTGCTGACCTCGCATCTAAATTCGGCATTACCTCCTAAATGGACGCTCAGCAATGGCGGCGTGACTTCGACGTGCAGTGGAGCTGTCACGATGAGCCTAAAGGACAATTTCCATTGTATTTTCCATTTCGCTTTCTAGGTCAGAATTCAGGCCACACTGAGAACCTGGTCGTACAGTTTTGTCGTATATATTTGCCGAGACTAACTTGGATATGGAAAAGATGAATTAAAAATCGCGAAATTCTTACGGTTAATTCGGATAAAATGTGTAGAGCCACCTTCGTTTGCCACCAGAGGGATACTCGTTACAATACGTTCCTCGAAAGATTTTACTTAGTCACATCTCATGTAAATATCTCGTGGTTAAAATATTATTAAAAAGACTAGTAATTCGTGTAAAATTTTAGAATGTAGAAATAGATCACAATTTTGCGAGAAATACTTAAGAGAACTACATATTTAATCTCTAACCTTTTTGATGAAGATTTTACTTATCACTGATTATAGATTCCTTTAATAAATTATTATGTATGAAACTCGCAAGTATTTCTAGGTTGCTCACCACGTTTGACGTACTCCATGATTTACATATATAATTACCAGAAGCAGGATCTTTCATTAGCCCAATAAACATATTCCCAACACAGACACAGCGGAATACAGGAAATTAGAACTACGAAGGATTCAGCACAATCTTTCTATGATTACACGTACTCCTGGCACTTCTTCGCTTAAGTCTAACCTGCCATAACTCTGCTCTTTCGTGTGGTAAGGATCATGCTAGGATTCTTTATGATTAAAACATCAACTGAAGCAAAGAAAAATTTTAAAAAAAAACAAAAAATAGTAATATCATCGCACTAGTTTTCTGTGGGTTCTTATAATCTAGTGACTTTTTATTTATTAATTACCGGACTTCGGCGCTAGCTTCGCCACCAGGATTGGACGCTGAACAACGATAAACGCCGCTGTCTTCCAACGTGACAGCTTCTAGGGCCAGAACAGCTCCTAGCAACCTGGTCCTTGGTCCAGACAGCACCAGCATTGGCTCGGAACCAGTTTGTGCATGCCATCTAAAATTCAAACGATCGATTGAATCGTAAATAGAACGTTCAACACCGAATGGTCGCGCTTTAATGCTAAGAATATTTCGTTCGTACAATGATCCAAAGAGGTTATAAAATTTGACGCAAGATTTAGAGGCAATAAAGTTTGAAAACACTTTCCGCTTGTAGTTATGGCTCATTAAGCTTGTTCCCCGTGTTATGGTCGGATCATATTTTCGTTAATCGACTTTCTTTATTGAACATCCTAGAATATTCAAATTGAGGTAACATCTCGGGAGGAAAATTAATTCAATTTATCATCTCCGAAAATTGGCAGAAAATCTCCATAAATTGTTGTAACAAATTTGGACCATTGTCTAAAAATGGAAAAAGAAACGAAACTTAAGTAAAAGTTAGGTTTTACAATAGTTACGTCTCAACATTCATTATCATGATCGTAAATCTATATTATTATATTATACTTCATGTTATATGTTATATTATACTCCATGAGTTTTATTTCTGTACTCTTTTAAATACTTGTCTCATGTAGTAATTGCTTCATTATCATTATTCTAATCATTTCTGTAATGATTTAACACTAGAACTACTATGGGGATCGAAATAACACGTCTCGGACATTTTATTTTTGATTTTCGTCCAAACTGGGTCACAATTGTATGCACTATATTAAGGTATACATTACAACAGGCTGGTAGTTCTAGTGTTAACTCTTTTCCTCATACCAATTTCACGCACCATTCATACACACTCTGTATCAATCGATTTGTAAATTGTTAATAAATAATATTGTAACGATTACTAAATATACATGCATAACCATTAAACGTTGCAATTCCAAAAACCATCAACGAACTTCTGTACATTAGAAAACCAACAAATATTCCTTTCACGATTCCCTCTACTTTCCCGTCCCAAAAGCATCCCATTACACCCGTGATGCTTCCCTAATTCATACCCATCTCCAGATTATTACAAAGTGCCAATTAAAAACTCCCCCGTATCACGAAGCTAGCAAACAATCCCCAAAATTCGCTCACGATAAATTCCCGTGTAATCCCAATTAATTCACCGTCCTCGTATGCCCATCCTCTAGCAGTATAATACATCATCCAATTACATTAACTCAATCCATTGAAATCTCTGTGCCAGCGCGAGCCGGAGGTACAATTCGTTTCGCTAAAAATTTCGCCGAACCGCGGAAAAATCCTTTGTGGAAAGCACGAAAATGCGTCCTGGCAGCTCTCCATGACTCCACTATAGTACACGCAATGTCAGGAGATAACGCGAGAACAGAAGCCTGCTTACGATTTTAGGTTACTTCGATATGAGGGAACAAGCCTGGTTCCGCCATGTTGGCGAGTCACCGCGTGTCCGCCATGTTGGCGTCACCGGGACTTCCCCTTCGCCGAGAATAATTTTTCATCGAGAGGCAAAGGGAGGCTTCGAAAGGGATGCAGATGGTGGTAAAAAGGGGAAGCTTCAATTTCACTGGCTTTGGGGGCCACGACGACGACCCAGAAACGGAGTCCGCATCCAGGGCGAGCATTTATCCCGGGGATTCCCCGCTTTCTCTCGCCTTCCGAACTTCTTGACAGTTTTCGATCGAGGCACGTCCGCCGGCTCAAACCATTCCCAGTGATCCCTCGTTCTTTTTCCCTCCTCCTTATACTTTCCCGTTTCTTTCTTTTTCCTCTCCATCTTTCCAGCTTTCTTTTCAGTCTCCTCTCTCTCTACTTCTCTCCTTTTTTTCCCTCTTCGCTCTCTTTTCTCTCTTTTCTTTTTAAGTTTTGCCTTGGAGCGTCGTTTCTCGCTGGTTCTTGGATTTCTCGCTAGATAGCGCGACTGGTCTCCTCGGGGAATCCCAGCAGGTTCTGGAAAAGTTATCGGAGTAAGAGCGTATGTAAGAGGTTAGAGTTGGAACTCTCAGCCGGTGGATCGGTTTTTTCCTTCTTTTATAGACGTTATGATGCCATCGTTCGGTCGGTTTACTTTGTTCGGCACTTCTTTGTGGGTGAGAAGAAAAGGTAAATTACACGGTGTTATCAGTTTCATGGGAAATATACGCGAAGCCTCAAAATCGCACATGGTCTGTGATTGCTGACAAATTGAAGCCAGTTTGTTGCGCGAAACTGCGCGTTTCTAGCTTCGATCGATTGCTCATATATATGTACCTACGTCACGTTTCGAAATCATGAACATATAGACCGTGATAATTCATAAGTTCATGGTTAGCCACGTGTTAGGGGGTAATGGCAGGTGTATTTATCCCGATGACGCTTTGCGTTTATTACATTTGGGATGACGTAATATCAACGCGTAACAGTTTTAATTAAGTATTAATCATTTTAGCAAACAGATTTGTCTTGTTAAGAGAAACAGAGCAACCGAAACAGAGGAAATGATCATAAATTACAACAAATATATGGGTATTGTCGATGTGGCGAACCAATACACATATTATTATCTTCTACGTGGAACACTCAAGTGGTGGAGGAAATACTTCTTTTGGGAATTAGAATTTGGCTCTTCCTTTACCTATTTAAATCATCCTATCTTTTAGTTAAGAACATATAAATTACAACTATTTGAGAGTGCAACGATCAACGTGCACACCCTCATCAAGGTTCGAGTTTTCCTGCAACTCCTCGATGAATCCTTGTCTCCCATAAATACAAGTTCCTATCCAACCTAAGTATTCCCCGTTTAAGGCAATCAGTCAGTGTGGAGTCTATGGTCAGAGTGTCAGAATCAGTGTCAGAGTCGGAATGCGTAGAGTAGGCAGAGTGTGTTTAGTTTTAAGTATTAGCATCATAGAATTAGGCTAGCCTTAACACTGTGGCAAGCAATAGTTCATATTTTGAATATACATCATCGTTATTAATCTAAAACCGTGTTGTTTGTGTCGTGCCTGGCTGTTCTTTATTCTTCTCTTATTTCTCAGCTTCCATAAGTAGCAGTCGAAAAACTGTCCTTTGAAGTAAATTCCAAATAAAGCACTTAAAATAGTAGAGAGTTGTTAGCAACAAAATTGACAAATAACTCGGAGTGCAAAGGGATGACAAAGCTTATTTTGTTCTGTTAATTGCAATATTATTCTAGTCGATCCCTTCGAAATGCGATCCTAAATAAATCCGCTCATAAATCCATAAATCCACACCTGTAACCGCCTCACATGCACGAACCCAGCTCGTTATTTCGCTCGGACGGATTTGTATCGCCGGGGCACGTTAGTAGCGTTCAAGCAGGTCCCTCGCAAAACATCTTGGCACACGGTGCTGGCCAGCGATATCGTCGATAAATTCTCATCCCTCCAGATGTTTCTTGTCCCGTGCATGCATCTGTCCCGCAGTGGAAAAGGGGATCCGGGTACTCGAAGCGGGGCAGAGACGGGGACAGAAGAAACCCCCTAGAGCGGAAGGCTCCTCGAAGACCTGGTGAGCGACATGGAGAGTTTCCGATTGTGCAGCGTTCGCGAGGCTTCACGTTCGAGTGCTCCCACTTTTCCCCGATCAAAGTCCTGCCCGGTCCTTATTCCTTTACTTACCTTCCACCTCGAATATTCCACGCCCCGCGATCCTCTTTTTCCTGTCTCTGGCTCTGCCTTTTCGCTCGTGCCTGGCCTCGGTCCCTCTTTTTCCAGCCGGCCAAGAGACGCACAGGTCGCAATTTCCTTCTAGGCTGAAACGACGGATCAGAGCGTGCGCCATCTCGATGCGCTTTTCCGCGTTTCATGCCCTTTGTCGTCTTTCGAGTGGTCCACGCGAGTGTTGACATAGGAGGACTTTTCTTTGAGCGAAAGCTACGTTTGTCTTTGATGTACTCCGTGTCGCTGCTGAGGCCGAATGTGCTCGTTTCGTCGATCGCTGTGATTTATCCGTGTATTTTCTTGTTTCTCTGCAAGCCGCATAGCTAGAGGATTTTGTTTTTGTTACTTTTTTTGGGGCTGATTCGGCGCATGTTTTTTGACCGGTACGTTGAAGTTTCCTGTGGTTCCAGGGATTGTATTTGAAGTTGATTTTAGTTTGTGCAAGTTATGTAGAATTTTTGAATATTGCAGTTTTGTCAGGGTATCTTCTAGCTTAGTTCAGTTCATAAGCTTTGTTTAGTTATTATTGTCTCGTTTGATTGTATTCGTGGAAATCTTTGATACTGAGTCATAGGTAACTCTTTATACTTTGTATAAAAGGATTATTACATTAACCGAGTGATTGTCATATAAAAGTACATGAGTATAGTGTTTAGAAAATGTTGATTAACTTATGTTTAATGGTCAATCAAAGAATTATGATGAAATATAAATTGCTCTCATTTAATTGCATTCTCACGACTCATTTATGTCAATAAAATCAGATTCCTTTGTTCTCAAATCTGTTTGCAATTGTTACTGGCATGCGAATAAATACTTCCCTGCATACAATTCAAAATGTACGATTGAATTGTAAAGTTCAGAGATATAATTACACTTTTTACATAACTTATAAATTCCGATCAAATCTGCATGGATAATTTAGGTTCCTTTTAGAGCTCAAGTCTCTTGGAATTAATTGAAAATCACATTTCTCGCAATTTGACGGATCCATAAAGAGATTAAATGGAACTTAAACCGATTTACCACTTTCAAACGATCGACAGACCTTGTATCGAAACAATGGCGGTATTGTTAACGAAATCCTTGTCCCTCTAACGAACGTTCGATATTACACGGGAATTTTCACTTCTGGTTATGCGGGCGTTCGTTTCCGTTGCTTTGAACTCGCTGGCATTCAAAACGCCCCGCAATTACAGCGCTAAATTCGTTTACATCGTTTGCAGTAATAATAACATTAAATTTACCAACAAGCACGATATCGGTTTTCGATTACCGTGCAATTATTCCCATAATTATTTCGACGTATTACCGCCGGTTTAATTTATATTTGCCGATTAATCATCCACGAACAAAGGCAGAGGATGCCTTTGCCAATTGGAACTAGTAATCAGTGTCGTCTTTAGCACGGAATAAACAGGGTATTTATCCCGGGGCCACGTGCCTAGAGAGTTCGGCCCTGAGTGACAGTTACCTTCACATTTCCTAAAACGTTAAACGAATATAATCCTAATAAAAAAAATATCTAATTTCTTTAACGTACCTTTGGAACAATGTTCAGTGTTTTCAAAATAAATTTAAAAATCAAAAATTTGATCAACAGAATCAAAGTGTACCGTGAAATGTAGTTTCCTAAAAAATAAAGGTTTCAATGAATATTTTATAGAATTAAATATATTATAAATTGTAATATGTCACGGGGCTCCGTAATCTCTAGGTACGGCACTGCCGGTATCCGTTCGATGTTCACTTCGATCGCTCGCGATTGCAGACTCACCGATATTCCGGTGCAGGACAAGCTTGAGCCACACAGACCAGCGACGTTGATTCGTCTTGCGCGACGTGGACCACGCCAGAGTTCTCGAGTATCACCGGAGGCATCACCCCTCTATGATCTGCAAGAAAATCATTCGAGATATGCGTTTAGAAGTCTGTTAAAAAATTTGTAAATTTTCGAAGAGCGGAGAAATCGAGTTATCGATGACAAAATGGCTACCTGCTATCCTCACGTTGGCCACAGAGCTCACCACCACTTGCCTAGTGAGGCGATGCATCGTTCGACATCTGTAGCCGTGAATTTGATCGCTGAACTCTAAACTGTGGACAAGAAGTTCACCGGTTGGCAGGAGGTGAAATTTTCCATCTGAAATGCAAACAACGGGGTGGAATTTAAAGCTTCGTCACTGTTCGTTAATAGTTTTGTCGACGGTTCAGATTCGTAATGATTAATTATATTTATCTTGTCAGATTTATCGAAGTTTGTGGGATAAAAATGAAAGCATACAATACGATTTTTAGAAAAGTATGTAATAAATCTGTTAGAATGAAATAAAAGTTAAATATATTACCGTTATATATACCGATTATTTTACTTCCTTTTGTTTTGCATTAAAGCAGATGGTTTATTTATAGATGAAATTATAAATTTAAAAGAATAATTCATACCATTAATTGTGGTGTGAATTAAATCAGTAAATTCATTACACGTTACTACATTATCGATTGCTGCTTCTTTTAGGTTATACACCTACCCATATGATCCAATGGATATTATTTCGATGTTCATAAATCTTCTAAGACTAAATTCTCTACTAAACACGATTCTGCAGATTATTCGGAGATAAAATTATTCAGAACACGATTCAACGTTCGAAAGTTTTGTTCGCGAAAACGGTAGAAGAATGTCTTGATCGCAAAAACGGCAGCTTATCGGACATGACAATGAACGTGATCGCTGCGTCCCTCTGGCGGCGGATAGCGGAACCTCCGGTGCACTATTTAAAGTGAGATACAACGGTCTCGTTCATTTGTCGCGTAGCACCCTTTCACTGCACTTGCGCATATAACGCGAAATTTTGCTAAGCTTTGTATTATTCATATCTGGCGTGCATCGTGATAATTGGTCCCCGACGTTTTCCAATAAACGCGGCACGAGGGTCTCGCGGAATTATCTTTAATAACTCGAGCGCCACCGATGTACACGAGCTATTGTCGGCGTGTTTCGCGATATTTTCGTCGGCGAACGGTTTTAACGTTACGATAATTATGCTAATTCCCGGATTTCCAACGGCCTGTTCCGGCTGACTGGCGGAGATACAATCTCTCTCCGACGTTCTTGCCCCGCGTGGCTTAAGCTCGTGCCCGTTCCTTAGATAAGCCCAGAGCAACGTTAACGACCGTAGTTAACCTAAACATTTGCAGTCGTTTCGCGAAAATCCTCGCTCGCCAACGGAAATCTTTAACGCAGTTCGCGAACACGCGATTATCTTTTACATAGAGAGGTCGCTGTTTTCGTTCCCTTTTTTCGCTGCGCATTGTTTCCTTCCCCCCACTCCCTTCTCCCTCTTATTCCGTTGGCTACCCGCGTTCGAATCCCGCGCTTTTTTTTTTAACCTCGTTTCCTATCCGTAGTTACTTTTTTATATTTGTTATTTTGCCCCGCTGCCTGGTGGTTTTTGTTCCCCGTTCGTTCTGCTCTTAATTGTCTCTTATTCGTCTCCAGTTTCGCTGACTCCTTTCTACCTCTCCCCCACCCCTTGTTTCCTTTTTCAACGTGAGCTTGAATTCCAACTTCTTTTATATGAAACTTCGGTTTGCTATAATACATCTTTTTATCTTGAAAATTTTTTTCACTGTTCTCATTACCGTCAAGCTGCATTTTTCTGAAGTCTTTTCAGCGATTTCTTATTGTTACGAATATCAATCTTCGTAATTTTATATCTTTTTTGTGGTTATGTTTGTACTTGTTACTTTCATTGGTCGTATTATTTTGTCAATTTTGTTATTTTTATTTAGCGATATATGGTTATATAATTTTCGACGATATTTCGTCGACGAATTATTCTTTTGGTTAACTTTCTTATTTCGGATGACTTTTATTCTCACAGTTACACTCTATCCCATTTGTCTTCATTCCATTGCTCTGCCATCTTTTGTTACTGTTTCCATCATTTTCCGCTATTCACAATCTCCACACCGTTATTTCTCCATCTTTTTCATCCTTTTCCTCTATTATAACCTAACATCCTCCGTACTTCCTATTACCCTACCCCCACCATTTCATTCTCCCTCCCCTCCCATATTTTTACCTTTGCTTCATTCACATTTTCTTATTCTCATTCTGAGAATCCTTTTTTGTTTGCTCTCGACTACCTTGATTCTTCAATCTTTCTCCCTTGCTAATCCCATCTCTCATATTTTTTATTTCCTTCACGTTCACATATCCATCTCCTCCATCTTATCTTTTCATCCATCCCCTACCTTTAACCATTTCCCTCCGTCACCCATTCCCTTTCTTCTTACCGAATTCTCCGCCTCCACATTCCCATTTTTCGTTTTCCGCATTGTCACCCCCTCTCCAGCCCGAGAAATTGTTTCCAACGTTCCCATAACCTAACCCTCCCACGCGACGTTCTCTTCCATTCTTGCCACGCACGCTTCGTTCCACCTCCCTTCCCGTGTCTTCTTCCCCACCACGCTCTATCTTTTCCTTCTCCGTAGCTTACTGGCTGGCATCGCTACCCAGAGTTCCGTGCACCGTTATTGCGTCTACGTGCGAGAGCAAATTCGGCTACGAGACATTAGCACAGCTAAGACCGGCTGAGATAAGCGGCCCTCCTAAATAGCGATTGTCGGCCAAGTCAGCCGGCTTGGATGGGTTATGTAGTTTCGGTATCACACTCGATGCTACCTATGCTCTGCCCGCTCGGATCTATTCAGCGTAGATAGACCGCGTATGTACGCAGGTACATACGAGATATATATATATATATACATATATATATACATATACATATATGTATATATATATATATGTGTGTATATATATATATGTATACACGAGGCGTATACAACAGAGGGGGAACCGCCAGTGACTACCTCGAATTACGTGCAGCCTGACCATGGCGCTATTAGTAAGATGGATATGTTACGCTTGCAGAAATACAGCGCCACTGGCGGCGAACAAAGGAAGCGTAATATTATGTAGGACACAAGAAATACGGGACAGCGAAATTTCCACGGATTCGCACTGCTGGAAAGTGAACGTTGGAAACTGTAAAGGATGGAGGAATAATTTGTTGGAATTATAATATTTGTTAAATGAATTAATAGCACCTGATTGATACTATAGCGTGAAATTAATTGCCGTCGGTGTAGAGGTTAGGACGGAGAAGGTTAAGTGATTTCTTAAAATTTTATGTGATATTTAAAAGATAAATGGATGATGTGGTTAAAGGATTTTGAAAATTGTGATTATTTATTTCTGTGAATCACAATGAAGACCATACATGAATTTCCAATAGAAAAATATCTGAAATAACGAGGGTGAAGATATCGAAAAATAATAAGTACATCCTTCGGCAAGGAATAAAAAAGGAAAATGGAGGAAAATGCATAACCGAAGACAAATTATAAAATATCTCCGTTCGAATTATTCATTCCGATTCGAATTACATCGAAATCCCTTTTCTCCTCTCTTTTAATACGCCGCGTATACCTTTTTATATTATTTGCCATTCGAATGCAAGCAATTAATTCGCACAATTTCCTGTCGATTTCTCTGAAAAACCAACGAAACGAACACTTTCGTTTAATCGGCGAATGTTAAATTCGCGCGCCCCATTTAAAAACTTTTTTCGCCCTGTTCACCGTGCGATTTTCCGTTCAAACGTACAATTAAATTGCGTACAAAAAACAAACAAAAAAACGATGGGGAAACAGGAAAAAAAAAATAAAGGAAACTAACAACGTGTTTGCACCCTGCGAACAATGAAACGGAGAACCGCATTGTACCCGATAGCGTTTTGTCTCTATCCGCGCGCGCATGCGCCATGGGATCCGACGAATCAGTCGCGAGCACGCTAACCTTTCGAGAGCCGCTGTTTAAATAATATGGCGACACAAAGACGAACACGATCAGTGTCGTTCGTCCGTGAAACAATTAAAACTTCTCGTTCGTTTCTTGTGACAGTTTTGAACGTGCTCGCGAGAAAACTTATTCGTATTCTCTTTCGAAGATAGAAAAGAGATTCTCTTTTATCGGCCTAATAGTCGCTGCGCGAGTGTACGTGTTCACGTGTATGGGATGAGGCGTACACACGGAATTAATTGCGGACTGATTCTGATAGATGTATAGAGATCGGTTTGATGGGTACATGCAGAATTAGAGACTTCTGGTTTAATTTTGTAATACAAAATGAGATATAAAAGGGAACATAGAGACTTTATAAAAAGAATTGTGTGTATTTATTTATAAAGTTATTAAAATATATAACATTCTGTAATTTGAAGACAAAATTTGGAAAATCTCGATATTTATAAATTCATGGATTCCTCAGCCGAAAGGATTCGTTGGTTTAGTTCTGATTTATTTTAATATTGTATATAGAGTAAGATATATACATTTAAAAAATTATTTAATTAAACAATTTTTTAATTTAATAATTTTATCTTATATTTTTTTTTCTATTATTAAACCAAATATATTAACAATAATAATTGGCTGAGATGGATTAGGATTAATTTCATACTGTTTAATTATTTTTCGTTGAGTTTTTAGTTATTAAAAGAGATAAGTTTCCATATTAAATATTCGTTCCTAACCTCAAACATGATTTAATTATCGAATTTTTACCAAACTGGAAATAAATATATTATTTGAAGTATTTCGAGTCGATGCATACGTTTATAGAGATTTATTTTACCATTCCTCTCCTGTTCAATTGTATTTTGTACGTGTAGTGTCTCGATTTATTTGAGGGTTATTATGATTCCGGTCAGAAAATAAGATTTCCGTCTAGCAGGTTTAGGGGAACGACGGAAACGGAACAGACAAAAGAACTCGGTGAAATTTAATTTCTCGAAGATATCCGGTACTCTGGACACGTACCCGTCTCGATTCGAATGATATTGTGGACTTTGTAGTGGATTTGTTACGTCTCCGTTGCACACTGTTTGCAGAAGCCGGTTCGTGCTCGCGAAGCGATTAAAAGATACCTTCTTTAAATAAATTAAACATTAAACAACTAATACTCGGAAGATTTCCAGATTGGTTCGACGAAATTGTGCCGTCGATCGTTATTAACGCAGGTTATGGACGGCAAATTGAAAGCTAAGACTATAGTCACTAAAGACCACCCGTCTCCCGCCGCGTTATTTCATTAGCTCGCTGCGCCATCTCTGGTCAGCGTTACATACTATGAATACTTGGAAAAGAAAATGGAAGGAAATTTTAATAAGATTTAATAATACTGGCGAAGAACAATATCGGGAATTAAGTATTCGTGCAAGGGTATATGATGTTTGAATATTTATTATCATCCATAATTCGCGATTTTATATATTATAAATTGATACGATAATATAAGCGTAAAACTGAATATTATTTGTATACGATAGATACCACTATGAGGATGCCCTCTAGCTCCGATCGTCAATCTAACCTAACCTAATCGACCCAAACATAGCTTAATCTAACTTTTATTATAACTTGTAATTGAGGAAGTAAATAAACAAACTAGAATTTGTTTCCTTAATGCAATTCTAAGTTGTTTCAAACAACAGTCTATTGAATATTTTACCGGCGAACCGATGTGAGAAATAAACATTATAAATGTAGAGGTAGGAAGACAATATTCGTGACAGTTTGATGCGTAGCAGCTTCTTTGATACTAGCCACCAGGGTGCTTTTAGTCAGAACTTTACTTTCCAAGTTCTTCCCTACATAACCTCAATTCTTTCAAATATATGCTTCGATCTAACATTAAACACTTCCGTATCTGAAACGGGTAAAGTTCAATGTTCACGATGTGCCATAAATTCGAGACCAGGATCGAAATAAAAAGTTTGATTCGTGGTAGAGTCTATGCTCTATTACTCGAGCAAATTTTACTTTACTACCTAATCTAATCTCACTTCTTTTAACACTTAACTCTTTGCACTCTGTGATTTTTTAAGAAATAATAATTCAAAGACTTTCTGCCACAAGGTTGACAATATTTTTCAAACGGTAATTAAGACTTGTTAAGAATTATTTTAGATCCTGCAATCAACATCCTGCGAACTTTGTTCATATGTATTTTATGCTTTATATCCTCGTTAAGATTTCGATATTCGATTGATCCCAATTTCTATTAAATAGATGATTTATCCCTATATCAGGAACTCGTGCGGAAGGGACGAATCTATCAATGGTAGTCGATACTATAGCCGGCTTAATGGTCATAGGGCTTTATAAATCAAGGGGAATGAAGACAGTATCCTTGACAGTCGCTTGATCAGTGGCGGTACCTTCCGCACTTGCCACCAGAGTGCTCTCCATCAGCCTCCTAGTCCCGTAAGTTTCTCTACTACGTCTTCGATCCCTTGCAACTGAAGCTTTGTTTGAAATGTTTGCAAGCCAAAGATATGGGTTTCTAAATAGCTGTGTTGACAAGTTTCATAACGGATAACGGACGAAACATGTCAAGGATCACGAGAGATTCGTCAGATTGGGATGCTCGGTGGTCTAGGGAGCGAAGTTTGATGAGCAGTGGGCTCCTAGGGGAATTTGGAAGATTGACCGCGGCTGTTTTAAATTTCCTTACATAACTAATGCTTGCACGAGTACATTTTATTGCATGGTATTTCCGGTTTCATCTAGAATCCATATTTAACCCCTTGACTACTGTGGGCGCCTATGGGCGTTTAGAAATTTTGCATTTGTGACACATAGTGCGCCTATAGGCGCTCTGCGTAGTTTACCTTTCTGACACGGAGGGCGCTTGTTTTCACAAAAATGGCACACATCGTCTCTCAATTCTTGTCGTATGGTATGGCCGCTATCAAAATCTGCCGTAGTCAAGGGGTTGACTGTCTTGGTGGTCATCGGTGACCGGTGCTTGTCTCCTCAGTTTGGCCATGGTGCTCACCATGGAAATAAATATATAGACCACCCAAAATCAAACGTCTTTTAATTATGCAGTTTTTCATAATTAAATTGTAACACAAAATGTTAACTTCATAATAAACACGTTCGCTGAAATAAATCGTAACATAACCTGACCTTAATCCGAGGTCGGCTAAACAATCAGTATCGCCGAGGAAATAAATGAGAAAAATAAATTGAATAGAACAGTATTACCGGGAATTTTAAAAATCTGAAAATCCGCAGCAACCTTTTCTCCACGGGGAACAACATTCACTGACCCCACACGACTCGCTAAATCGTAAAAGAAACTCCATCTTTAAAAGCACGCTCAGCCGGTAAGCGGTAAAATACGCTAAGCGCGTCGTAGAAAAAATTCTAACGAGGAGGAACAACAGTGGGGAGCGGAGAGGTGCGCCGGAAAGCCAGAGGTCCGTTAAAAAACAAAGCGACACGCGGAGGAATTTTATGTATCGCGCGATAACAGCCACGGTTCACGGCGCGCCAATATCTTCTGGTAGTGGGGGTACGGGCAGAGAGGCGAGTGGTGGGGGTAGGTGGCGGCGCGCGCTTTTTACGCTCGTCCTTTTGCACGGTCGCATAAAAGTTACGCCAGGTCCGGCGCTCCTCGTTGGAGAAACCGAACGACAATGGCCCGTTGGATTCCAGCCAGCACGGTATTTTTTCCTTTGGTTCTGTTATCGACGATGAATATGCTCGTCCCGATGGTCTGGTACAATTATAAAATTTGTCGAAACGCGGAGTGGTGGGGAACAAAGATGGACGGCGAGACAGAGAGGGAGAAACGTGGGAAGACAGAACGAAAAGGACACGGTGAGAAGGAAAATAATTACCGAGTCGAGGAGAACCGCGTAAATCGCGAAAAGATCGCGAGATCATCCTCAAACGGCATTAACAACGCCGCGTCGCGTCCAATTAAAAGGATTACTAATTAAGCTTACTAATTAATAGCGCGCGAACCGACGTGATATTACGTTTTAATTACCGGGTATCATCTTTTTCAATCCGTGTCGTCGCACAGGGGAGGTGGCTGCAAAGCAAGACCGTCCGACGTTCTTAAATCCAATTAATTTCTACGACTATTAATGAGCGAGCCGCTCGACCGTTACGAGGTCGATGTCCTCGACGATCTCGCCGCGACCTACGCCAACGCCGCTGCAAGGTGATGCAAGATTATTGTGGATATTAAATTTCACTGTACCGGCCGGCTGTACGCCCGTGGCCGGATATTAAATTTTAGTCCCAGTAAGCAATGCCGCCAGCCCGGGCATAATACTTCGTGCTACTCTCTACCTACGTGAAAATCGCCGCTAGACCTTGCCATCTCTGCCCCCACCAACGACCCGCCGCTAGTGTCTGACCCCGCACTCGTCGCGCCGGGGCTTCCCCCACCACCGCCGCTAGTCGAACGTGGCTGTGTAATTCTTCTTGCCTCGCGCTTCGCGCTGCATGCTTCGTGCACATATCGGCTCTGTTACTGCATCTGCGCCCGTGGAATGTCCCTTGGGCTTTTATTGCCGTCTCCTACCACACGAGCTCCGCGGAATATTACATTTTGGTAGATAGGCGAAATTATCGATTATACGATAGCGCGCCGCTTTTCATATAGAATAATAGCGCCCCGGCAGAGGGGGCGCCACAGACCCGAGCCATCGCGGCTATTAGCCGCACATATTCTTTCTCGTGTACGAGCTTTCACGCGTGTTTCAAAAGCGCGGCATTGGGGAAGGGACTGCCGCCGTTTCGATGCGTCTATGGATATGATCGATCCGGGGGGTAGATTAATGTTAAAAGGCACAGGCTTGGAGGGAACCGCGCGTTATCAAAGAGATTTCCCTTTGTCGAGATTGGTGTGCACGTGGCGGGATATCGAGGAGGTGAAAGTTTTCAGAGGTTGAAATGAAAGGAACATATCGCGGGTCCATTTTGGCTACGACGTGTGAATCACGAGAAAGATGGCTGAAATCAAACAACTCCCCGTGACAATGAAGTATCGAGTTTGAACGTTCGTCCATCTAAGTCGGATGGTTCGGATGATAGCAAGAGTCGAAATACCAAGTGTTCGTACCTATTGGACCTTAGTATCAATAGGTCTTTATAGGTATATTAGTATATTTCTATTGGGAATTACACGTGTTATTAATACACTTGAGATGACGTGCAACTATCGCGAGTAAAATCAGAAATAGGATATAAGAAAGAAAAACAACTTACCTCCTTGCAGAGAAGGATAAATGTAGAACGAGGGTTCCTGCAACCAGGACACTACGCGCACCAAATCTTTCACGAAGCTGGGAACGACGCATCGTAACACTGCGGTGCAACCCCTAGATGCACCTCCGATCACTTCCACGTCGACTTTGTACGCCTGGGCTACCACTGTGAACAGATAAACGTAAATTTACATTTACTCTCGCGTGTAATTCCGTGAAGAAGGTTTATGTGCCTCTGTCTTACTACAAATATCACGAAAACGTGGAATTGTCACGCGGAAAATTTATTTTTATTCCACGAATAAAACGTGGCTTCCTTAAAAAAAAAAAAAAATATTTTATTTAATTCGTAAGAAATTTCTTTCACATATAATATGGAAATATCTTAAATTACCAAATCGTGTAATTAAAAAATAATTCAACGATAGGTTCACGATATTTGCAGTATATCCGTTGGAGGCACGGGTCATGGTGGCGCTAGTGAGTTAAGTCGATAACTGTCTTAGACGAATATGGACTGTATATTCGTATTCTCATATTTTTCGTATGTAATAGACCTGGCATCGTGATACAAAGGCGCCAGAACGACTTTTCCAAATATTCACGGTTTTCCCCAAATCACGATATTTGCAGTATATCCGTTGGAGATACGGGTCACGGTGGCGCTAGTGAGTTAAGTCGATAACTGCCTTAGACGAATATGGACCGTATATTCATATCCTTATATTCTTCGTATGTAATAGACCTGGTATCGTGATACAAAGGCGTCTGGCTGATTTTTCCAAATATTCGCGGTTTTCCTCAACATATAAGTGATAAATCTAAAGCCTTAAAATTTATGTTCTCAATTGTCATAAAATAATATTGATTTACTATTTTTTCTTAATTATATCACTCAATTGCACCCAAATTTTCGACCTAGTCCTACCGAGCGACCGAAACAGACCCACGCGACGATGGCCTCCTGTGACGATAATTAAAACGCATTACACGCGATCTCGAAGAGCGCATCACACCTATCTCTCTCACACCCAAGACGCAAGCTCGACACGCGCGCGTAGGCTTACGTAGAGGGCGTGACGTCGTTACTCGTCGTCGACAACCGGGTGAATCTCGACGTCGGCGTCGGGAAGCGGCGAGGCGTGAGGCGACGCGAGCGTAACGAACGCCTCGTCCTCGACGTCTGCCGGTCGTTTTTCTCCTTTCCTTTTTTGTTTCTACCGTCGCCCAGCCGCTCGAGAGGCACTATACTCTTCCGGAGATTTTATTTACGTGGAAATTCCAAGGGCGACGGCCAGCTAGCGACGCTGCACCCGGCTCTGACACGCCGACGTCGCGACGCCGCTCCGAAGACTACCACCCCCCTCTGCCTTTCAGTAACACGCTGAATTTCCTTCCACCCTTCTCGTCTCCTGCAACCTTTCTTCCACCCAGAAATCGGCACCCTGTCTCTCGCTCGAACCCCTTTCTATTTCCACTTCGACCAACCACCCCACCACCGCCAGTTTTGTCCGTTCTCGCGACGCGACGTGTCAGGATGACCTGTCACGTTACCGGGTAACGATATTCGGTCAATTTTTCACGCCATTCGAATTCTCTCGAACACCTACCATCACGTACCCCATTACATAGTCGCAGCCGAGGAATTCGCGCTTTTCTAGGCCAGCTCGGGCAGGTGCCGAATGTTTTCGGTGCGTGATCGAACGGAGAGTGGGGGGTCAGCGGGAACCGTGACGCCGATGGAAATTCTTGTGGAAATGAAAACACTTAAACGCGACAGCCGTCGAACGCGATTCGAAATTGGAATCTAACTGTGCACTCGAAGGATGCGACGTTTTAGAGGGAAATCCGAGCGGCGTGATTGCACAGTGACGGGGGTTGAATAGGTTGATTGGGGTTGCAGAAATTTTGTGGTTCGTTGTTGACGGCGCTCGAAATGGGAATGGGGGAGTACGAATGGTTTGGGTCCTGGATTTTGAATGTCTGTTTTGTGCAGAAAGCTTCGAAATTATATTTTTGTGTATATTTTATTAGTGCCTTTGATATAGTCCGGACCATGATATATAGGGTAGCAACAACGGTAGTAAAATCGGTGGGGGATGATTTTTCGTGAAAAAAGAAATCGAAAATGAAGAATAAAATTTTTGCATTTGAAGCTTCGTTCTAGAGAAAATCGACTTTGAATATTTACAGAGAATGCGTGCATTTAACTTTAACTTAGCGCACTACTTTAACTTAGCACTCAATGTATATTCAAAGTCGATTTTCTCGAGAACGAAGCTTCGAATGAAAAAATTTTATTCTTCATTTTCGATTTGCTTTTTCACGTAGAATCGTGCACATATAGTATTTCTATATTATACTTTGTTCTCAGAAATTAATATTCCACGAAAAATTTTGACGTGTGAATGTCCTTTCCTTTTTTTCATTTTTCAAGCATTAAATATTAGAAGTGACCTTAAACTTTAAAATAGTATTTTTATATGATCGAAATATAGAAAAAGTATTGTAATCTTTTCGTTGATACTTCAGCGTTGATTACATTCGAAATTTTCAACGTTACGAACATTTTAACTAGCTTAAATAAATAAATATCGAAAATACTATAGGATAAAGTTATATTATACGTAATAATAATAAGAAAAGTAATTTTTATATCCCGGGTATTTAATTTCCGGTTTAATTTTGAAGCGCGTGTCTAATTTAAGGTAACGAGGATGGAAAGCTCAAATGTGTGGTGAGGAATAGGTGGGATTGAACAATTAGTCCGCGTACTAGTGCTTCTATAATCGAACAAATTGTACGGCTGTTTATGCCGGTCTTTCTAGCTGGCATTTGCATATGCAAATTAGGCAAATAGTCTTTGTGTTACGTTCATTTACCCAAGACGTGCTTTGTCTAAGGCGTGATACAAATTCCAAGTATTTCATTAAACACGAAATTACACCGAGCAGGCTATCTTTGAAACCGTTGTGTACCTTGCTTGTTAGAATACTACTTTATTCGAGAAGTATAATAGAACTAGCTGATAGAAATTGTTTGAAATTCTCTTATTAAAAAATACAATTTACGTGCAAATTTGTAGAAGATAATCTTCAGTCTTTTGAAACAAAAATCCGTAGATCTGGATGCATACTATATTATAGTACAGCAT
The DNA here is from genome assembly GCF_001483705.2 of Eufriesea mexicana. Lineage (NCBI taxonomy): Eukaryota > Metazoa > Arthropoda > Insecta > Hymenoptera > Apidae > Eufriesea > Eufriesea mexicana. The sequence continues at coordinate 306,642 of NW_016910121.1, forward strand.
ACTATAAAATGCACCAAGGATGTCAAACAAGAATTATTTATTAAACAAAATTTTGCCAAAACTACCCTAATGTCGTTAATGACTGTGAGGTATATTAGATGCGATATTAAACCAAAAAGAACGAGAAGAAGATTACTACCCCTACCATAGCTCTCTGAGCATTTACCATAAACGAAATACCATATTTAAAAATATTTCTTCAAGAAAAAGAAGAAGACAGCAAATAAGAGAATCTACCAAGCCATAAAAGATCCAAAATTTGTCATGGATCATAGTTTTCCAAGGATTTTTTCCTCGAAAGACGATTTAGTCAAGACCTCATAAAGGTTAACTCACTAGCGCCACCGTTGCTAACAACTACGCGCCCTCTGCCGTACTAACCCCAATTCGACCGATCAATTTAGACATCTATTAACCTAAACACGTTCGCTTCTCCTTTAAACCACCGAGATTGGTATCTATCCCGAAAACGGGGTACGTCGAGGAACGTGGTTTTCGGCGAAACAACACGGACAGGTTATCGACGGTGGCGCTGTAGTCGCCACAGGATCTCCTTCGTCTCCCGAACGTTGCAATGGGCCGCGAAAACTTCCGGCTCGGACCGAGCGAGCACAGGCCGGGATAGAAATTTCTTTCGTTAAACCGAAAGCAGGAAGTAAAGTTTTAATTAACGGCCACACGTCCGGGCCAGAACTTTATAGCCGCGAGGGAGTAGTTGGCAATCCTGAAAGCGTCGGGTCGACCTCGCAGCTGCCACGGATTTGCATTCAGATTGCATTTTTTTCCTCTTTTGCTTTTTTTTTCTTCCCCTCCCTTTCTTTCTTTTATTTCTCTTTTTTTCTTTTTTATTTTTTCTTTCTTTCCTTTTTTCTCCCCCTCCCCCCTCTCCCCCTCCTCCCCCCCATTTTTAGGAGGTAATTACACCGAGCTCGTCGCGGAGGAAGCCTGGCCGCGTCTCATCCGCATCCGGCAGGGTTTAAAACATCCTTCGTCAGGACTTGCCTGGATTTTCCTTCTTTCTTCCTTCCAGGAACGCGTCCCCTAATGATTTTTTAATTGGTGTCCCAAGTCTTTCAAATACACCGAGCACAATCAACACCTCTTTACCTCATACTGTACTTTTCTACGCTATTCGTAAGATTTTTCGAGGTTATGGTTGTCGATGATGGATATCGAAGTTGCTTTTTATTTTGATATTTGAGCAACCGTGTATAATATTTATAGGTATATAATAGGTATATGTATAATATGTATGACGCAATATAAAAAAATCGAAGATTCTAAAAATATCAAAAGCCTGATCCTAACCTAGGAACTTCTTACAGGAGAAAGTTTAGAAACAGGATTCTTTCCTAATTCAATACAGTAACAAATAATTTTGAATAAAAATACTTTAATCCGTTTGCAATCATCACTTTCCACCAACTGTGTGCACGTGTTCTGCGACTATGCACACTAGTGTTCTGTTCTTATGAATAAGAAATTAGAGCGCACACCTGTGCTTTGGTGATAATGTCCAGAAAAATTCCATGCATATGTGCGCTTATGATGCAAATGGATTAAAGGAGATATTCGACGAGCGATTTTATTAATAAAAATTTTCTTACCTGCTCTGACCTGGACGTCACGACTGAGCACTCTGCCAACGGAGTTGCTCGCGACGCACCTGTAGGCAGCGCTGTGCACATCCTGCCGGAAGGCGGCGGCCGCGAACGGCAGAAGGACCAGAGTGCCATTCCTCAGCACCCTCCGCACCCCCGGTACGTCGTTCACCGGATGTCCGTCCGCGGTCGACCAATCGATGTTGGGTGGTGGGCTTCCTGTCGCGGTGCAGTCCAGCCAAGCGCCGCTCGAATTTGAAAATTCCACCCTCGACGGCGGCTCCATCACGAAGCTTGGTCCGCGTAAATGCGCGTCGAAACCGTGACCGCTGGTGGACGTCACCGCCGCCGCTGCACCTGCGAGCAAAACGAAACGTTCACCGCTGGAAAATTCGCATAAATCTGCCGGCTGATTGCGGAAAAACCGGCGCCGCTCGCCGAATCGTTCAACGTCCCGACACGCGACAGTTTAATTGCCACGTAAATCCCGTTCCCTCCTCCATTTTTGCATATTTCCTCTCGCCCGGTATTCCCCCCACCGTTCACCTATGGCGTCGTTAATAAAACGTCAGCGCGAGAGGTTATGTTCGAACTGCTGGCTTCCTTCGCGCTGATTTTTGCTCCGATTAGGAAAGGAGGATGTTAAAAAAGCGCCATTTTTGGCATAGCCTGGAAATAGAAAGTTCCTTCGGGATTTTTAAGAGTATTTTCCAAGGAACAAAAAATTCCTTTATCACTTAACTCTATTATTAATTTCTTTATCCGAGTAATGGTAGTACAATCGGTAGGGCGTGATTCTACGAGAAAAAACAAATCGAAAATGAAGAATAAAACTTTTTCATTCGATGCTTCGTTATCGGGGAAATCGACTTTGAATATTCACCGCGAACGCGTGCACTTAACTTAGTCCAGCGTATACCAGCGTACGCAGTGGACATTTAAAGTCGATTTCCTCGACAACGAAGCTTCGAATGAAAAAATTTTATTCTTCATTTTCGATTTGTTTTTTCATATAGAATCATGCCCCACCGATTTTATCCTTACTGGAACACGCTATATTTGATCAATTTCATTTTCACATATTTCCACTCATTTTTGGCAACTTTCCCATCGTTTCTCGGCAAAATGATACAGGAACTTTTTGTTCCTTGGAGGGTGTTCTTAAAGATTCTGAAGGAATTTCCCATTTGTTTAAAACATCCCTTTTTCCGGTTTTGGAGTTATTTATTCGTTTAACAGTCGATGGACAGGAGATTGATTTAATGTAAGAAAATTATGTATAAGTTTGTCGATAATGCGTAGACATTTGTAAACCACATTATACGAAAACTACGTTACAAACTTGAACACTAGAAATCCTAAAAAGAAAATAGATAAAATGAACGAATAAATCGTTAAAAACGAGTTATTAAATTTCGACGTTGGCGTTGAAAATAGGTAAAATTATCGAATTAGAATTCTCGAATAATTTCAAAATGTAACCGTGGAAATGATAAAATATCGAAATTTGTGAAAACTCAAATATTCGTAGCTAATTTTCCTCGCGAAATGTTAGGCGCATAAAAGAAACGTGGCGCTACCTGGCGGCCGCTCTCACGGGTCGTCGGTTTCACTGTGGAACAGTTAGTCGACTTTCGGAATTGATTAAACGCTCCGGTTATCGCGATTCTCGAACGAACGACGGGTCGGCACGTAACGGGCAAGTTATCCTACTCGAGGTGTATCAGACGCGCTGTACTTCGACATAATGCTTTGATCGGGGGTGCGAAAACACGAGTCAGCAAGTACTCGGCTCTTGCATCGTTAGAAGCCACTTCAAGCTAATAACTCCGGCCAGGCCACTCCGGCAACTCGAGAGTACAGTTTAATTGTCGACGGTATTCGTACCTCGCTGAAAGAAACTACGAGTGGAGTTCAATTTAAGGGGGTTAGAGATATAGGTAATACATCTTCCTCTTCGCGTTGCAAACACACGGAAACGTAGGTATCTATATTACGGACGAAACATTTTTTTGTTATTATTCTGTGTCACAGATGTATTTGTGAGATTTATCAGCGAGTCATACATGTATATGTAATCTTCCAATTTGTAGTTCTCTTCAAATAATTGATAGCGTTTCGTGATAGGTAAAAAGTTAGAAGTTTGGAGTAACGATCGTTAGGAGTTAGCAATTGGAGGGATACGGATATTTATGTGGCCCAATGTATATGTAGAGTGGCCTACTTAGTCCATAAATGCTCATTTGGGAACTACGTGAAACTAGAAAATTCTCTTTTGGGGGTTAAAAGAAGATAGAGAGTAATACGAGATTATTAAACTTGTACGTTTATATCCTATCATTTTATAGATAAAAGTACACGGAATGTTGTTTCACACTGCAATTTGTATTGCAAAATACTGAAATACTTAATATTTTATTTCATTAAATTTTGCATCGTTTTATAAAAATATTCTCATTTCCAAGAACCTTTCACCTCGATTGAATCATCAACGCGCGTTGCACCTCGTTGTTCGAAGCTAGAAATAAATTACAGAGCCACGAAAATGTTTTACACAAAAGTTATTGCAAAAAATCTTTACAGAAACGTACGCTTTCCCAGAGACCTAGTTTCAGCCATTCCCGATTGACAGCGCCGCCACGCGGAGATCCGGTGATAACCACGATCAAAAGAAACCCCGTTCCACGTCTATCTCCGTGTCAGAATTCCGGTCGTTCGATTTTAACGAAGATCGTGACTCCATCAGAGCACGCAAAGCGTACGTTCTAAAATTTGCGTATCGATCGCCGCTGCCCGCGTGTTAATTAAAAATTCATTTATCTTAAATTCAATTTCCTCCGAGTACGAAGCAGGCGTGCCCGCGCACACGCGTACACACATCCCTGGCGAACGTTAGGGTGGAGGGGGTGGAGGGAGGGGGAGAAGAGAGAGAGAGAGAGGCATCTCTAAAAATCTGCAACCAGGCGAGCAGAAAGAAAAAGGTGAAAGAGCGAGGGAGAAACAGAACGCGCGGAAAGTAAGGAAGAAAAAGACAAAAAGTCCGGCGACGATGACGCGAAATTAATTTGTCTAATAAAGGCGTAATTTTCGAAGCGAAAGAGCATGTCCTGCTATTAAAAAGGAGCACAGCCACTGGGTGCTCGTGAACAGAAACCGAGAGATGGAACGATATTGCATATCTCTCTGGCATCGTCCATAAGTGAAGAGCGG
>NW_016910121.1:311745-324401 GCF_001483705.2 Eufriesea mexicana
GAACTCATAACGACGTCCAAGGGAACGGACGTAACTCGTTTATAACGACATTTGAGAGTGGAAGGGAGACGCAGCGGCGGGCAATGGTGGGGCGACAGGGACGAACAGAGAGAGAGATTCGCCTCGCGACCGAATTTCGTAATACCCGTTGCAGGATAGTATGCGCGTCGCATACAAAACACAAAGTATGCAAATCCTCGGTGCCGCGCGGCCGAATTGAAATCCCCGTAGTGTCCGGCAATTACAGACCGTCACGGTGACTCGCTTCCGGAATTGTCTCGAGCACTTAATTACTAATTCCAGCCAAGTATTTCGTTGGCCGGGCTTCGCGTTGAATTACACGCATGGCACCTTACCCCCCACCACCGTAGCCGCACTCAGCGCGCGCATCCGAGTGTCGCGATTAATGCGGGCATCTAGACTTTGATGGACGGAAACGTCGCGCGGAACGGTTACCTTTCACGGAGAAAAATTCGCGGTAAGAAATGAGCGCCGCATTTTTCGTTCTTCCCAGGTATTTGCTTTCCTTACAGGTTATTCTTTTTGTCTTTCAGCTAAGGATTCAATCCCTTGGTATAGAAACCTCGATGCATAAAAGAAAATCTTTGGTGGAATATGGAGTAGGACTGATGCATTGTGAGGTTATGTATCGGAGGGTATCATACGGGGTTATGCGTGGTATTGTATCTTCAATTATATCACGAATACCTGCTTTTCTCTTACTTTTAGCAAGGTATTTATGCAGCTATTATTCTATTATTATATATTACTTAATATATTTTATCGCGTGATGTTTATTAACATAATATGAATAATTTAAGCTGCATCTGTGTTTTCTTTCTTAGCAACGTTATATCGTTATATAATTAATGACCAAAAATTGCAATATGGAATCATGTGATACAATACTGAATACGATACTATATAATATAATGGTAATACTGTATAGTAATACAGAATATTGATATTAGTATGTCTACGATACATGATTATTCTTTATGATTATCCTCATCACTAGGATAATTTTAATAGACAAAACAATGTGTGAATTTTTTTTCTTTCTTTTCCTTTTCAAAGGAAATTGTGGATAGAAATTACTGCTGTGTTTTTGGTTATTCTTTTGAGTACTTGCTTTTTACAGTCGATTGTTTTATATTTGGGCTTAGGATTTCACCCTTTCGCCACGGCATTTTGATAGACGAAACGCCATGTAAAACGTGACTTTTTCAAAAAGCAATCTCTGAATAGAAGTGATTGCAATGTTTTTGCTTATTCCACCGAATATTCACGTTTCACGGTAGACTATCTTTTTCATGGCTCAGCTTAGAGTTTCTCCCTTTGCTATAGCAATTTTTATGGACAAAACGTGACTTGGTACGATTCTCGTCCAGAAGAAAATTTATAAATACAAATGATCCTCGTAAATGATTTTTACATCACTGTTTCCAATATTTTTCGTAACGGTTAATTTATTTACGACCGAATTAACTGTTTAATTACTGCAAAATTTATATATTACAAACGAATAAGATAAAATGTAAAAAAAAGATAATAAATAATGATAAATTGTTACAACATAAATTAGCGTAGTCACAGATACACCGATTTGCATTCATTCGATCAGCAGAGTCACGTAAACTGAATTAAATTGCTTCCGATAATCAATAATGAAATATGCAAATAAAGTAATAACAAACGACGTCAAATAACTACCCTTATATCGCAATCGATTCTTCCATAGCGATAAATAAAAAGGAAATAAATGTATCGATACATGTATCAATGCAGAACATAGATATACCTTTATGTATTCCTCCATGAAGATAAAGGTACTTTCACAACAAAATTTAGACTACTTTTTTTCCAGGAAAAAATTATTTCCGTTTTTAAAAACACGACTTACCAAAAGGCTATATGATTTCCACTATTTTCATTCATTTCGTTAAAAAGAAATTATAAATATTGCAGGAAAGGAATAAGTACTGCTCTGAAAGAATGTCAAGAGTGACTTGAACGAAAGTAGCCGCGTGTAAGAGGATCGAATGTAAGGGATGTTTATGACAGAGCCGAATGCAAGTGAAGAATGAAAGCCTAGGAATGCGTCTGAGTGTTTAGGATACCTGTTCCACCGATTGAGAAAGAGAACACGAGTATGGAAGAAGACACAGTGCAAGGATGCGGAAGAGTTAGGGATGCTTCCAATTCATTGTAAGTTGACTCTGAGGTAACATTTCTTTCGCGGATATCCTACGCCTATGTTAACGTATCACGTTACCGAACTTGGAGGTAGTACTTTTGGAAGTGTCACAGAAAAGTGGGTATTACTAGCGAGAGTGTAGGCGGTACTAGTGAAATACCCCTCTTGCCCCGCAACCAAACGAGATGACTTTTCAGCAACGCAGAGTATGTGTTTTAGAGTCAGTCATAGAGTTTATTGAGAGATAGCGAGCGAGAGTTAGCCGAGAGTTATTAGCGCTTAGAATAAATCATATTTATGTCGGATTGGAATAAGTACGGCCCTGAAAGAATGTCAAGAGTGTGTGGGGTTAGAATGAAAGTGACCGTGTGCAAGAGGATTGACGAAAACAAAGAATGTTCATGGTAGAATCGAGTGAAAGTTTAGGGATGCGTCCAGAGTGGCTGAAGTACCTGGCCCACCGAGGCTGCGTGGAAAAGGGGCATGATTGGAAAGGAAAGTCTGGGTATGGAAAAGGACAGAATGAATGCTTTAAATAAGGGTGCAAGGGCACGAATAGAATTTTACAGGCTGTAAAATAGATCGCCTAACGCTTGCAGTACCATCCAACCTACTGGTAAGTATATCCATCTACTGTACCAATAAATAGGTCTATTCAATCAGCCTATGAACCTATAGAATTTTACAGGCTGTAGAATAGATCGCCTAACGCTTGCAGTACCATCCAACCTACTGGTAGCCTCCACAGTCTCGAGAACAGTCGTCAGTCATGAACAGTCTAGTCTTTAACGGTCTTTAAGAATTCTTAAGCTAGTGTGTCAGTAAGAAGTCAAAGTCGAATGTGCCCATAGCGAATCCCTCTTGTTTCATAGCTGTCAATCTAGGTATAAGCTTATTTTATTCTATTAAGAAATAAAACAGCACTACTTTAGCCAATCCACCCAACCCGATCTTACATTTATATTTACATCACTGCTTATTTTGTTGCCTACCCAACATTCCTATAATATTCTCTAAGTATAAACAAATCTGAGTGTCAATAATTGCGTGCCAATATCTATCATCGTTTCGTTAGAAAAAATCCTGAAAAAGTCGATTTTTATTGGATCACAACAATATCCCTGCACCCTCGTCCCTCCTCCTAATACTCTACACAGATATTGGACAAGGCTCGAACGTTACTTGATCAAAATAGCGTAATTACGGCGTTATTTGCTAATTCGGAGCAGGAATTTTCATCGTGCACCGGCGAAATTAAAATGCGAATTAATTGGCGAATTACGAGGCCCGTTTGCGCTTAATCGAGGAGCAACAGCCGTGAAATAATCTCGTTGGTTGTTCGAGGAACGCGTGCAAGACGCTTTATATCCAGAGAAACAGTGGGTTGTTCTTTTTTCGTTGGGGGCTAAGAATGGACCAGAAGCACTTGGTAAACTAGCAGCAAAGAGCGTGAGCCTTTCTACCATTTGACTTCATGGGCCATGGCGGAAATTATCCTATGCTGAAGCTACCCGCAGTCCTTAACGAGGACTCTTGTTAAGTTTCCATTCTTTTGCTGAATCTTACTTTCGAGGATATCGCGTTGCTTTGCACTCGTGTCGCACGAAAATTCGTGCATAGTAATTTAACGATGCATACCAAATAGTATTTTATCATTTTTGTTCTAGGTATACCGTCATTTTTAAACATTCCGAATTTAAATCTCAATTTTTTTAAATTCTAGGTGGCTCTGGAAGTTAAAATTTTGATTGTTATTTTGGATAACTATAATTTCCTTTGAAAACGTTTTCAAATGATGGATGGTTTAATTGGATTTGTTTTGCAATAAAATAACAATTTTTCAATAGCTGCATTTTTCTCTATGCATTATATAATTAGGCATGTTTTATCATAAATTATTATATTCGTCGTTAATAACAAATTGTTCACGGCGTAAATTTATAATAAAAATGAAAAAGATTAATAAATTATTGGCTATTATGTGAATTTATAAAGTACGAATATTAAAATGTACCTATAATTTACAAAAAGTTTGTAAATTATTACACCGATTGTTAATAACAAATTAATAATGCTATTAACAAATTGCTCGCGACGAATATTTATAATTAAAGTGAAGAAACTAATAAATTATTGGTTATTAAAGCGAAAAAATAATAAATAATGGAATTAGTAAAGTTCGGAAATTTCTGATTGGGGTGGGGGGATTCAGCCGATCGACGGCTATATAAGGAGCGACGCGACGGAACAGAAGTCATTTGTCGGTTCGACTTCGGTAGTGTTACGTTAAAATTTTCGTTGTGCGCGAGGGGTGGGGGTCCGAAGTGAGGTTGGGGTTAGCCACCCCACCCTCATCCCACCCCATTAAACAATTTACTAATAATTTTTATTTTGTTTTCAGGTATTAATTATTTTTTTTATTTCAGCTTTTAATTATTTTTTCTTTTTGCAGCTTTTAATTATTTTTTTCTCTTTCAGATGTTATTTATTCCTTTCTATTTATTTTTGTTTGACATTCGAATATTTCGTATAATATTCGAATGTTTCATCGTTGGGTTATTTATATCTCACCGTTGGGTTCTTAATAATTAATTTTTTTTTCAGGACTAATTTATAATTCTTTTAGTTTTTAATATTTTTTTCTTTTCAGATTTTATTTTTATTTGACGATTCGAATATTTCGTATAATATTCGAATGTTTCGTCATTCTTATGTTCTTATGTCTTATCGTTGGGTTGTTCATGTCTCATTGTTAGGTTCTTAATATCTCATCGTTGGGTTGTTCGCTCCATTTATTTGATATTTATGGTTTATATTTATTTTACTTGTTTATATTTGTTCATAATTGTTTTATCGTGTTGTACTAATCTTTTACTAATCTGTTTCTTTTCAGCTTTTCAGGTTTTTCGATACATCGTTGGGCTATGACGCGGGATGCGTGCGATTAGATATAAATAGTTGTAAGCAGATATAAGATAGATCTCTAGACTAAGTATCATGTGCGCGCTATCCGTTCAAAGATAAGCCACCTAACTTGGAGCAAATATATACATTTCCTTATTCCTCTCGTTACCAAATAGAACATAATTGTTCTCGCGATAATCGCGATGGTTCGTAAGTACCGACTAGCCTACGCGACGTGCTCTCGTGTACTCGATAAGTACATGCTTCATAAGTCATCCTCACGACTCGTCTCCGACACTCATTTCCAGTCACTGTCAATCTCGTCATGCATCGGGTTCCAGGGTGACCCCCTCGGATCAGTGCGTCTTCTGACCTCGACCGGGCGGTCCGCTGCCAGGGAACTTGAAAATATCTTAGCGTTGCGACAGTAGAGTTTCAGTATACCGAACCGAAACCCCTTTCGTAAGACACGAAATATAATAAAGTGTCAGTAGAGTCATTTTAACTTAATTCGCTCCAAGTTAGATTAGGGTACCTTTGATACGGGTAGCACCAGCAGGCTGCGCCACTAGGGCGCATGTCGGGTCTCGATGCGTAGCTACCTCCACGTGGTGAGACCTGGTAATTGGTACCGTTTTACAAAGATTCCTCTTTGCGAAACGATACCAAGCTAAGAGCTACGCTTGCATTATCACGTAAATTCAGATAAATTAATATAAAAAGTCATCGCCTAAACAGGTCCGGGATAAAACACAACCCTTCCTTTTCCTTTCCTCCCTTCTAGCAACACAGAGAGGAATACCTGCTATCAAAAGACTACAGCAACCATGGGAGAGGGTCTCCATAGTACCATTAAGAAATTTAAAATATAACTAAAAATAGCAGTTCCTGTCCAATGTTATTTACCCATCCTACCTCGATTATAAAACTATTTCCGATCCCTTGGAAAAATACGAAAGTATCGTCGACTAAACGGTTCTACATGTACAAAGGAAGAGGAAGCATGGAGTCACTTCTGGCTACGCTGATCGGGACTTGGAGGCCCGACCAGACGATTCGTCTTCGCCAGTGTCCTCTGAGGCATTTGTTCGACGAGGCGGAAAATCGAACGAGAGTTGGACGGATGACAGGAATTCCCGACAACGTTGGGAATTGTGCGAATTGCGCGGATTGCGCGGCACGACCACGACCGCCGGTTGGGCTGCACGAAGAGTCGGAGCAGAGCTAAATAGCGAGCGGAACAATTAGAAGACAAGACGGCGAGGAGAAGAAAGAGCAGTGAAAGGAAGCTGTGCAGCTTTCGCGTTTGCTCGTGAAATGGGCGAAGGGGCGGGGAGGGTTGATGCGGAGGATGGTTATAGAAGAGAAACGTGGAGAAAGAGGCTGGGTGAGGGTTGGAGAGAGACGAAGAGATATGGAAAAATGTGAAAGAGGAGAAAGTAGGAGGTCAGAGAAAATGGAACAGAGACTGACGGTGCATTAGGAGAGAGATTGTTGGAAGTGTATGGAAAAATATAGGTGGCGGCACCTGTCTTTGATCGTGGATAACAATAAGGTTATACCATATATGTGTCGCATATGACCCATTCATGGATCAACGTGATTAATTCTACTCTTCGAATCGTTTCTCGTTGCTCTCTCGGGGATACTGTCAGAATATTTCAACTAAACTTCTATTTCTTACTTCGTGCACCTATGAAGCTTCATTTAATCCTCAATTTTCTATCATTTTTTGGTTTTATATCAGTCTCTTTCCGCGTTAGGAAAAGTAGAATTGCTTAAAAAGTATTAACACAGGAATACTATTGTAGGATACCAAAAGAAATCGCGAATCGGCTATTGCCAACAAAAATAAATTGTAAACCGATCGATATCTTCTGGAAGCAAACAGAAAAGTTATTCTACATAACAAAATTAAGTTGCGTGGCTCCCCTACGGCGAGGTGAAGGAAATGCTTAAGGAAAGCATAAAAGCGTGGTTCTCGACAACCAAAACAGAGTCCTTCGAAATCGATTGTGAGCAGCACAAGCGTGAGTCACTTGGTGTTGGAAATACAGTTTAAAAAGACTGCGTCTTTGTTAGTTTTCGTTTCGTTATCTTGGTGTTCTTTCCTAAGTTAAATCAGTTTACGAATTTTGAGTTTGTGTTATCGTGTTCCTTTTCTTTCGTCAATTTTCGGTGTCTCGAGACCAGTTCTCGTCATCCTACACTATTAATTGGCAAATTGCAAGAATGTAAGGGGTTTTACTAAGTGAGGGCTAGGTCAGAAGTGTGAGAGGAGTCTATTTAGATGGCGTCACACCCTGCATCGGGATCTATGTTTGCTTCGAGGAACTATCAAGATTATCAATTTTCGAAGCAGGACTGAGTGGGTGGCAATGGGTCGTCATAGGGTCTATAAGAACCTGGCTGAAGGGTTCGAGGGAACACCCTCTTTCGACAATCCACCGTCTGCATCACGCATCGCGCAAGACTCAAGCCTTCGCACACTTGTACCGCCAGGGAATAAAATATAATCAGAGTTTGAAGTTAAATCTCTATAAATTCGATCCTTTACCACGGTGTTAAGAGTGTCGAAAGGGGGACGGGAAAAATTGGAGAACACCCGAGAAACGTGAACGGGGGAAGCAAACAGAAAAAAGGAAGTTAATTAAGGTGCAAGGGATGACGGGAATGACGGTAGCAGGATAGACAGGATGAAGAAGCGGAGAGGGCGTAATTAAGGAGTAAAGGATGAGCAATATGGCGGTAACGAAATGAACGGAATAAAGAAACAGGGGATAGATAAAGAGGTTGACGTCGGATAGAAGAAAGCGAGTGGAAAGAAGAAAGTTAATTAAGGAGTGAAGGATGACCGGAAGAGGTGTAACAGGATAGGGAGAACGAAGAAACGGGGAGAAACAAAGAGGTTGTAATTAAGGAGTAAAAGATGGCCGGGATGACAATAACAAACTGGGAAGAACGAATAAACAGGAGAAAAATAAAAATAAAAATAAGAATAAGAGCAAGTTAAATTTAAAATTTAATTAAACAGCGAAGAATGGTTGTGAGAATCACGAGATACTGAAAATGAACAAATGAAGAAGAAGCAAGTCGGGAACGAGAACTTGACTTGAAGATTAGAAGTTCTCCAATGATTAATCCATTTGCATCATGGCTCTACTTAAGGTGCCGTGTTCAGGCATCAACGACGTTCAATTGACGATTAGCCCGTATCAGCACCTATTCATAATGGCAGTTAAAAGAATTTTCACAATAAAAGTAAAACTTGTTAAGAATATAATGAACCGATGTAGATGAGATGCCCACAAAAGGGATCAAACGCGATCTGTGGTATATGAAGAATATTCAGCAACTGGTAATGGAAAAAGTCAGCTCGCGGAATATTCCGAGCTCGATGATAGGAGATAGTCGTGACTCGCGGAATATTCCGCGCTCGGTGATACGCGACAGTCATGGCTCGCGGACTATTCCGCGTTCGGTGATACGCGACAGTCGTAATTCGCGGAATATTCCGCGCTCGGTGATAGGCGACAGTCGTGGCTCGCGGAATATTCCGCGCTTGAAAGATCGGTAGTTCTAGTGTTAACTCAACCCTGACCAGGTCTACCTCTATTAATTTAGAATAGGCCGCATCCCAGTAACATTGTTGCATCTGTGTAAATGGGCCTTACAACCTCGCGAAACTCAAACAGGACGCAACACAAAATCTCACAGACTGTCCAAAATATTGGTTCTAAAACGTCGGAATAAAGAGCTGGTAGACAGAATAGTGGAAGTTGAAAGGAAATAAACAGCAAGGAGGAAGCAACAAAGAAAAAGGGAATTAATCAAAGCACGAAGATGCAGCAAAAGAAATTCGACGAGTTAAAAGAAGAAAGAAGCAAAGTAGACGCAAAGAGACTTAAAGAGGTGCACGGGACGAAAGGGTGTAACGAGAAAGGGATGTAAAGGCAAACCAGATAGAAAGAGGGACGGCAAAGGCAGAAGGAGACGGAGATAAACAGAGAGAGAGGGGGAGCACTCGGCAGGTAATAGCTCCCAATTACCATAACGCTTGGCTAAGCCGACTAATCGGTTCCGCTTATGCCGACCGGCAAATTATTATTAATCACATTGCATGTGGATTACCGTTTATGTGCATCCATAGCGATGGCATTTGCACTCTGGCCCACGTCGCGCGTCCATGCCAGCCTGGTAACATGAATTTCCAAATCGCTCTTTGATCTCACGATTACTCAAGCTCCGGCAGAGCTGGGTCCTCGCGAGATGCTAAAAGCACTTCCGGCAGGTTACTTCTCAGACGTTGCACCGAATCGAAGATACGGAAATGCTGGTAAAAGTTGCTCACATGTCGCAACTTTTCATTCTCTGCGATCATTTTCAAACATTGAACAACTCGACTCAGTGGGAAACTGTTTTATTTCTGTTAAAGGGGTTATAACGCAAAGGAATAGTAGTCCGTGGAAAACTGTGGAAAAACTGTATAGATCTTTATTGAACGAGCGAATGGTTAGAACTGGCCTGTTTAGGGCCACGCAGATCAAAAGTCATCTTCAGAAAACTGGTGATAAAAGACAGAATACAGAGGAAGGGATCACCCCCACACTGTTGGAATGTACTCTGCGTTGCAGGAAAGAAGTCATCTGAGAAACTTGTAGGACCGAATCCCCACCAGCCCAACCATTCTAACACCATGGCAAAAGTAGAGTAAAACGCTTCCCTTATTGGTAAAACTGATCCCTTCCTATTAGCCCGGTCATAGAACACCATGTGACGAAGAAAGCGAACGAAGCAACGAGACAAAGTGAGACAGACGCAAAAAATAGAAGCAAGAGCGTAGACTCGTCCCAAAGCGTAGTAGTGCTTCCAATTCGTTGTAAGTTAACTCTGAGATAACATTTCTTTCGCGGATATCTTGCGCCTATGTTAACGTAACACGTTACCGAACTTGGAGATAGTAGTTTTGGGAGTGTCATAGAAGAGTGGGTATTACTAACGAGAGTATAGGCGGAGCAAGTGGAATACCCCTCTTGCCCCGTAAAACGAACGAGATGACTTCTTTCCTGTAGTAGTTTACTTCACTATTGAATTTTAGCATAACAATTTCTTTAGTAGTAGTGTTCTGTGACTCGTGGACACTAGGATTACTCTGACACCACCTGGACTGGAAGTAAAAGCCTATAAATTACAAGTAGACGAAGGAGATATTGGCCTGAATCGATCTAAATGCCTATCTAAACTATCATAGAAGGACTAGAGAAACCATGAAATACACGGAGACACAAGATAGAAGACAATCATAACCGAGGAGTCATACTTAAAAAACATCGAGGCACATACTACATTCGATCAAATACGTTCACTCTTTGGATTATACTAAATAAACGCCTAGAAAACGTCATTTGGACATTAGTATTTTTGGTATGCAGATCAGGATGCACACAGGTATTTACTAAAACAATTCGACTCCATTACCTGTCTATTCTGTTACAGAATTGACACTAGAAGTTAGTTGGGAATTTGGGACAGTCGTTAGTAAGAGTAAACTAAATCCTTTTCCAATAGTAGGATACGAACTGAATGTATCCCTAATATATAAATTATATCAATTTTTGTTGAATCTATACTCAATATTGGACAACCAGGGATGGTGACAATAGTTTTGCCATAAAACTAAAGAATAAAAAAATAAGAAAACTGAATTAAAAGTAATCGAAATCTCGAATGCGATGACAAAATCGAACGAAATTTGGGGAAACTATTAAAAATTCAATTTGGAAAGCAGGATTAATCAAATACCGTAATTCGCAATCGAAATCTAGGATCTGTCATTAATATTAGGTACCTACGCAGTAGAACAGTATATTTTCAAATAAACCATTTAAATCACGAATGCCACTTTAAAATCGAACAAAAGATGGGGAAACTATTAAAAATCTGCCATTCTAAACCCGCGTTAACGAAATATAGTAATTAATAATCGGAATCTCGGATTTATCGTCAGCACTAGGTAACTACGCAGTAGAATAATACATTTCCAATAAAATCACTTAAATCGCAAATGCGATTTTAAGATCGAACAAAAGTTGGAAAAATGATTAAAAATCCGTCTTCCAAAGCTACGTTCACCAAATATAGTAATTCCAAATCGAAATCTGGGATCTCTCGTCGATATTACGTAACTGCGCCGTATGGCAATTCATTTCCAATAAATCACTTAAACCTCAAATGTGATTCCGAAATCGAACAAAAGATGAGAAAGCTGTTAAAAATCCAAATTGGGAAGCTATATTAATCAAATATCGTAATTCACAGTCGAAATCAGGAATTTATTGCCGATAATAGGCAACTACGCAGTAACACAATATATTTCCAATAAAACCATTTAAATCACGATTGCGACTTTAAAATCGAACAAAAGTTGGGGAAACTATTAAAAAGTCGTCTTTTCAAAGCTCTGTTCACCAAATACAGTAATTCAAAATTGAAATTTGTTATCTATTGTCAATACTAGGTAACTACGCAGTATAACAATACATTTCCAATAAAACCATTTAAATCGCAAATTCGCCCTTAAAATCGAACAAAAGTAAAGGAAACTATTAAAAATCCAAATTAGGAAGCTATACTAATCAAATATCGTAATTCACAGTCGAAATCAGGAATTTATTGCCGATAATAGGCAACTACGCAGTAGCACAATATATTTCCAATAAAAGCATTTAAATCACGATTGCGACTTTAAAATCGAATAAAAGTTAGGGAAACTATTAAAAAGTCATCTTTTCAAAGCTCTGTTCACCAAATACAGTAATTCAAAATTGAAATTTGTTATTTATTGTCAATACTAGGTAACTACGCAGTATAACAATACATTTCCAATAAAACCATTTAAATCGCAAATTCTTCCTTAAAATCGAACAAAAGTTGGGGAAACTATCAGTTCTCGTTGATAAATATAAAAAAGCACAAAAGTACGAATAAATAACCGAAATGTCAGAATATATACTATTACCTGTCTATCGTGTTAGGAAATAGAAATTGAAAATATAAAAATTTGTAATAATCGTTAGCTGATATAGTTTCGAAGCTAGTGGGACTTTTAATATAAAAATAATTAAATCCAAAGCAATGTTAAATATAAATATAGTACAGCACGTTGCGCTGAAATAATTTTCAATTAATAAAAAGCAAAGGGGAAAAGAAACGAGAATGCTATATACTGAATTATCGACACATCGACTTTCCAAATCTTCGATTCGCGCAACTTGATCTCACATAGTCGTAGGCACGTAAAAATTTCCCGTTTTTCCACGCACACGTTTTAACGTAGCATTTCATTCGACACATCGCTGTACCCCCATGACATCTAAAGTTCCCTGTGTACGTTGTAACTTTTAATCAACGCGCAAACTAATTTCGCGCATTGCATTTGACAAGTAAAAAGCACGCAAAACGAAAATTTCAGTTTTAAAAACTTCATACGCTATTTCGCGTGTCAATAAAGCTCCGAAACCAATTTTCCGTAGCAAAAAAAAAAAAAAAAAAAAAA
>NW_016910121.1:328601-344776 GCF_001483705.2 Eufriesea mexicana
CAATAAAACCATTTAAATCGCAAATTCGCCCTTAAAATCGAACAAAAGTAAAGGAAACTATTAAAAATCCAAATTAGGAAGCTATACTAATCAAATATCGTAATTCACAGTCGAAATCAGGAATTTATTGCCGATAATAGGCAACTACGCAGTAACACAATATATTTCCAATAAAAGCATTTAAATCACGATTGCGACTTTAAAATCGAATAAAAGTTAGGGAAACTATTAAAAAGTCGTCTTTTCAAAGCTCTGTTCACCAAATACAGTAATTCAAAATTGAAATTTGTTATTTATTGTCAATACTAGGTAACTACGCAGTATAACAATACATTTCCAATAAAACCATTTAAATCGCAAATTCTTCCTTAAAATCGAACAAAAGTTGGGGAAACTATCAGTTCTCGTTGATAAATATAAAAAAGCACAAAAGTACGAATAAATAACCGAAATGTCAGAATATATACTATTACCTGTCTATCGTGTTAGGAAATAGAAATTGAAAATATAAAAATTTGTAATAATCGTTAGCTGATATAGTTTCGAAGCTAGTGGGACTTTTAATATAAAAATAATTAAATCCAAAGCAATGTTAAATATAAATATAGTACAGCACGTTGCGCTGAAATAATTTTCAATTAATAAAAAGCAAAGGGGAAAAGAAACGAGAATGCTATATACTGAATTATCGACACATCGACTTTCCAAATCTTCGATTCGCGCAACTTGATCTCACATAGTCGTAGGCACGTAAAAATTTCCCGTTTTTCCACGCACACGTTTTAACGTAGCATTTCATTCGACACATCGCTGTACCCCCATGACATCTAAAGTTCCCTGTGTACGTTGTAACTTTTAATCAACGCGCAAACTAATTTCGCGCATTGCATTTGACAAGTAAAAAGCACGCAAAACGAAAATTTCAGTTTTAAAAACTTCATACGCTATTTCGCGTGTCAATAAAGCTCCGAAACCAATTTTCCGTAGCAAAAAAAAAAAAAAAAAAAAACAAAAAGGAAATTGAAAAATAAAAAGACCAACGTAATAAGCGCAGAAATAGATAGACCTCTTTATCAAACGAAAATCGGAATTTCAAATCCCCTCTCTTCATTTCCACATGACAAAATTTTAATCTCCAACGATTTCACTGTAGAAACCTTTACAGATACTGATCCGATATTAAACCGGACCCACGAGTACATATAATCATTTCAAACGAAAATTCGTATCAGGATATCTAATCTATCAATGTTCCAATCTCTTGCCAATTTGGAGGACCGTCCGATGAGCGATCGTAGCGCCAACGCGGTCGTTATAAGAATTTAACGTGGCAGTGAATGCATTGAGAGAAAATTGGAAAAGAAAATCTTCTCTCGACGTAGAACCGACTTTTATTATTTATCAATATTATTACGAATATTGGGAATGAGAATTTTTGCAACAGAGGGTACTATAAACCTTCCAAATCTAAGACTGTACTTTTTAAACACCCTGTATGTGCATCGTTCATGTATATTGCTATCATTGTTAAAAAATCTTCGGAAAAAACGCTTTTGTTATCTAAAAAAAAAGAAGTATGTTCAAAAACGTGACACATTTTCGATCAAATTTGCCAAGATACTCCAAAATTTGCCAAGATAGTCCAAAATTTGTCAAGGTACTCCAAAATTTGCCAAGATACTCCAAAATTTGTCAAGATACTCCAAAATATGTCACACTCCACAATGTGACTCGTGTTGTGAGAAGAAAATTCCAAAATAATATCAACAAAATTAGAAAATAGTTTAATATATATATATATTAATCGGTACTTATATTATCGGAGATACGGACCGTGGTGGCGCTAGTGAGTTATCAAGCCTGTCGAAACACGTACTCGCGAAAGTGTTAATACAGTTCTCCGTGTATTCTATATTTTATTGGAATTATTGGGGTATTGATTAAATACAATGTACTGATATATAACGGAAAAGTATATTGCTCAGTAATTTATTTGTATGTTAACGTCATAGTGGTCCTATTACGACTGACTACTGAATGTCTAATGACCTCCGATGGGCTATCATTTGTGTATTTCCTTCTTCCAACATATATAACCCTTTGCACTCGACGATATTTTGGCTAGAGAAGAGTAGAAAATCAAAGATTCTCTACTAAAAAGCTGACGATACCTTTTTGAGCAGTAAATAAAGGATTGTATAATAATAGAATTGTGGAATTACTTGATTTCGATACCTCGCACACTGTTGCATTACATTAAATTTGGTATATTAATTAATATCGATCTTCCAAATTTTACGAAATGGTGAGTCAAAGTCACCTCTCGAGTGCAACGGGTTAACAATCGAACAGGTAACATAACCAAAGTACCATTCTCTAGGATTAGAGTGCAAAATGTTCAGAAGGCTCGCCCATTAGCTCGCCCCTCGCTGCTAGATCACCTGCAACCACGAGGAGATTAATTGTCGATCGTAAATCGCGTGGAAATAACGTTGGGAAGGACGTATTCGTCGAGCCATGCTATCCAGGGAAAAATTGATAGAAAGAGAGGATTATATTCAGAACAAGTTTCCTTCGGTGAAAAATTGGGTTGCTTCCAGGATCAGGGCTTTTGTGGGGGATTTCGGGACGTCGGTGGAGTCGGTTTCCATGTGGCGAACCGGCTCGTCCCGGGTCCAGCCAAGGTAAGCCCGACTACGAACTCGGAATCAATAGGCGGAACAAACTGTGTAGGTGGGTAGAGGTCGCTGGTAAGATTGAATTTGCAGACTCTACCGCCCCTCGTCGGCTAGAAAGGAGTCGGTGGAAAAAAGACCAAGAGAAGAGTGGAGGAGGAAGACGAAGAAGAGGGTGAATCCGGAATAGATAAGAGTCGGAAGCCTGACGAAGGTGATTCCTCGCCAACTGTTTCTCCCTTTTCCTTTTCACCGTGTTTACACTAGCGATCAAGACAGCAATTATTTGATCCGGCAGAGAAGCCCATTCGCGAATCCTGACCTCTCGCAGGAAGCCTCGCGAGTGTTCTCGGCTCTCCCATCTCCTTCAGATCCGTTTGCTTCCACCCTTTTCTCCCTTTTCTCCCTTCCTTTTTTCGGCTTCCTCTCTCTGTTTGGAATTTTGCGATAATTTCGCATTGGCTCGAGTGGATTTTAAATATTAAACGGCGCGGGCAAATTTGCTCGACGTCTACGTCGTTTTCGTATTTCCGATGACGCTTTGTGGGTAAATTAGGTTTGGGTTATTGATTTAGACCTCGTTGCTGGTCCCGATCCGCTTAATCGAGCCTGCAGAGTTTTCATCTTGCTATTTATTTCGCTTGGATTGCTGGGTATGTTTAAGTAACTCGGATCGCACCAGGTGAGCCTTGCATCTATACTATAGAGTTGTATAAGGCTACGTAATATAGCGATGCACTTCCTGTTTGGGGAACGTGTGCTAGACGAGTCACGTAAGTTACTCAAATATAGACCGTGTATACTTATGAGAAACATGTTCGTGGAACACACGAGGGTAAAAGATTCTTTGCTTTTATTTATTTTCTTATCCGTACCATTCTTCCAAATTTTTGTTTGATTTAAATTAAGAAAATTCCCGTTTGTTGAATTTTTGCTTTCCTCCTTGGTATTTGAAAAATCCTTGGATATTTGCAAATTTCTCGCAATAACGAATGAGAAAAATCTGCGTAACAGTTAGACTAAGGTGCTGGAAAACGTTTGATAAAGCTGTATTGACGGTATAAACACTGCGAAATTGTTACTATTAACTTGAGAAATTTCGCTGCAGGGTAATTGATTAAAAACCAGGGTAATAAGCTCAGCTAGATCCTCACTGGCCTCTAACAACCTCAATAACTCGCACGTCCGCGATTAAACTCACCAGACAACCACTGAACCTCTGCAAACATGCTGCAACGACCATTATCAAAAGCATTTATGCCTCGGAATCCGCGATGCGTGCTCCATGCGCGTAATTCTTTTAATCCCGAGAGCGGGCAAGATAGGGAGCCGCATGTTCTATCAGCTTCTAGCAGCTCCTAGGGCTAAGCTGCGCGATAAATTGCCGGTATCTTGTCGCGCACAGCCGGATTCATCGGCGTATTTTAGAGGACACTCGAGTCGCCTAAAATATTCACCACGACCCGCTGGCTGAGTCTCCAGCCATCCTTCTCTATCTCTGGAGGGCCCTGAGTTTAAAGTTTAAGGAGACCCGGTGCTCGCCGACGTCGTTGTGTTCCTGGCTGGTATGGAAGAGTGTCCGTGAGCTCGTTCGAGGTCGATACTAGGCTTCTTCGTCTGCAGGCAGGATGGCTCAGGGCTATGCAGTCGTGTCAGCTCGTTGCAACTTTGGACCGATGAATCCGATCTGTCAGAGAGGCTGCAGAGCTGGGTCTTAAGTCTCGCTGTGCTGGACAAATGTTTTTGGACAAACGTCCTCTGCTCGGGCTGTTTGATTTAGGGATGTCATTGATCTTGCATTAAGTAATCGAGGTGTACAGTCGGGTTAATGGAGGAAATAGCTAGGTTGGGATCAGGTACGTCTAAATCCTGTTTAGGGTCTCGGTTAGAGGATAATGGGTACATGAGGCGAGTGCCGGGGATAGGGGTGAGTTTCTTGGAATACAAAAAGCTGGTGGAGGGGTGAATGTTCATTCACTACTTACACGCCTCGACAACCGATAACAGCAACACAAGAATTTATAAAAATACACGACGATAGAAGAACAGACTCATTCAAAACAGTAAACCGACTCTGTAAACATATTCAATCTTGTATTATCCCTAAATGAACTCTTGTAAAAATCTCGATTAACACTTTGATTGCCATGTTGGTCATATATGACCAGCAGATAGTTTCTCCTGTGACGCCACGGCGGTCATTTAACCGGAGCGCTTGAACTACTTGAACTGCATTGAACAACATTGAATGAAAATTGACAGTTAGTGCATTCAAAATATAACCGTTAATTAGAAGATACTTTGAAATAAAAAGTGCCCCATTGAGCAATTAAAAATTTGTATTAGAACATCAAAGAAATATTATAAAACATCTCGCATCTAGCGGTGCACATGTGATTTCGGCGTGGCAGTCAAAGGGTTAATTAGATTACGTTTGTTAGAGGACGTGAACCTCTGACCTTTTCCCATTTAATAAGGTTCGGACGAAACAGTGAATCTAAAGGGAAGTTTCTGTGAGTTTGGTAGAATAAGCGAGACTCCACTCTTTATAATTGTGCAATCTATGATGTAAATATTGTAACGTAGGATTTTCAGGTTACAGAAATAACGTGTATGTACTCCTGCTTTCTCGAGGGTCCTATTTTTCTATTTTTAATTTTGTTTCTCCGGGATTTGAAAATTTCAAAGATTGCATTCTATTTGGAACTCGAGAATTTGGGGCTTGGTACTCTTTGTGATTTGAAGATTCGAAAGATTCTGCTCTTCTGTGACTTGGGAATTGGAAATTTACCCTTCCTTTTTGTGATACGAGGATACTCAATTTTATGCTGCCTTTGGCATTCGAGAGTCGAAAAGGTTAAACGAATTTGGAGCGAATTAGATTTTAATCCACGATTCCAATTCATCGGATTGAGACTAACCTGCTAAAAATGATATCTTTGAACTATTCATACCAGATGTAGAGGTCCACGTGTACAATAAAGCAGCAAACAGTATTCTTCGATTTCTCGTACAATTCGGAGATTAAATTTAAAAATTTAAGAAATCGGGCCTAGGATCGATTTAGTCCAATAAACACGAGCTATTGTTAGCTACGGCCCTGATATAAATGGGCAGGAGAATAATTCCGTGATTTCTGAACAGGATACTTCCTTCTCTCTATAAAGACACAAAATCGAAGAAGTTTCTAAAGTAAATGCAAAATTAAGCTTCGCTTATTATCAAAACTATTTATTTAAATTTCGGTTTTAAATGAAAAATATGTTTTTACGACACATCCTTCAAAATTCTCATCAGTAAATAAAATATATTATTATTAGTTTATTAACTAAACTCCTGATTAATACAAAATTGCATTAAAATCTAACAACTCGACGCAAAACAAAATAATCAGGTATTAAAATAAATTCTCACAAAAATCAATTTATGAAAATCATCTAGTTACAATTCTAAACTATGTAATGTTCAAGAAAGGAAGACTTTATCTTAGTAATTATTCAATCGATTGAAAATAGACTAATTCTTATCTAAAAAATTTAAAAGTACCTGAAACATGGAACACCCTATATGTACAATATTCATTCCCATAACGAAAGCAAGAAAAATGATCTACTCTCATTAATCACTTGCGCTATAAAGACGTGCCACGCACGACGAGATGCTTTTGTCCCAAAGCCGCCAGCGACGTGTATACCACGTCAATGTAACGCCTTACCGCATGTTATATCGTAGAGCGCGACCGAAAGTTAACCCTTTGCACTCGGGGATCTTTTCATTGCAGAAAGATTGTAATTCTAAGACTTCCTGCCATAAAATCGACGACATTTTCAAGAGGGTAAATAAGAAGTACAAATTAACAATAAGACGTAGAATTATTTTACCTCGATATTCCACGCGTCGTTGAGCAATTTTAAATTCGAGATATTAATTACTAACGATCTCTAGGATCTGATTAAATGGCGACTGAGAGTGCAAAGGGTTAAATCGTAGCGCAAGTGGTTAATAAGGATTCAAAAATTCACCTCTCAAAAAAGAAAGGGAAAAAAGAAAAATATAAATAATAACTACTCGAAATAAAAAATCATTTCAACGTATCCCTCATTTCCTAGATACAACTATCTAAAAGTCATAACGCAAAAGAAACTCGAGGTATATACGCATTGCACGATCCAATGCCACGCGGAGAGTCAGGGGCAACAAGTTGCGAAAGTTGTTTAGACGCCTTGGAACCGGTCGGCGGACGCTTCTGAAAAACTATCGGCGTGTAGGAGCAATTTTACAGCGTGTATAGCGCCGGGTAAAAGTTTCCGTGGCGGGCAACAAGTTGGAGAAGTTTCGTTATGATCGTGGCAGCGGTTCGTGAACGGTACGCGAGCGTTTACGAAGAGTGTCGAACGACTAATCTTACGGTTTCCGCTACCTCGATATGAAACTAACAGTGGTAGAGTCGAAAGTTCCCGCGACTGACGCCAGATGGAGCGAGTCGTCGATTTGATCGAATAGAGAGTGGGGGGCCCGGCCTTCGGCCAACTCTGATACGATTCTTTTCGCGAGCGCCTTCTTAATCTTCCAGATTATTCCTTGAAACGATAGGAGAAGAGTTACGGATATTTCGGGCCAATCTTGCGTCGTGCTCTGAGAAAGATTCCATCGGGAATGAAGATGGTTCGGTGAGCACGTTCGAGACTCGGTGGACTGGGTGGAATTGAAATGTGGGTCTCGGAATGTCTGATTTCTGGAATTTTCTTTTCATGGAATATTGTAAATTTAGGGTTTATTGTAAAATTATGATTAGCAGTATGGTAATATCGATGTTACGTTGTTATGTTATTATTCTTTTATTTACTACGTTTTATTTTTTTAATTATTACGTTGTTGTATTGATATTATTATTATTGTTTTTCTTTAATATTACTAAATTTTTCAAAGTTATTAATTAATATTTTCAAGACTTTTGTTCTTGTCGTTCTTTTGCCGGGAAAGGTATGCACCTAATCTTGACATAATTAATATTAATTAATATTTTTCATTGGATTAATTATATTTCGACAATAATTGTTAAATAATTAGATTGATAATTTTAGTATTAGTAAATTTGTAGAAACTACCATATACTGAAAAATATCAAGCACTTCTGAAATAAAAGTTTTCGACAATAAATAAATGATATTAAACCGAATAAATCTCGTATATTACGTGTGGTATATGCAATAGGATATTCGTAATATGTTGCAAAATCGTCACTGTGAAAATTCATATTTCACGTCATTAAAATAAATACGGTTCTTAACTTATCTTTTATCCAGCAGGACATTCGTTATACATTGCGTGATTTTACAATTCCTCGTTGCAACAAATTTTCGGCAGCCATCACGTGTTGCAAATCTCATAATTTTTCGAAAACTTTTATTTTTCACAGTAAATAAACGATAACTATTATTAAATTCGATACATTCCGGTAAATTATTTCTTAAATAATCCTACTTCCTCGTAGTAGGAAGAAAATTCGAAGATTATATCAATAAAATTAGAAAAGAATTCGACGATGTACGTTTATTGTAGTTATGAGCCGCGGTGGCGCTAGTGAGTTAAATGGAAAATCGTGTTGAATACGAAAACGGTTCGAGTGATCAAGTTCGAAAATCCACCTTGTATATTATATCCGACATATCGAAAATTAAAATTCTTAACAACAAGCGAAGGTAAATACAAATTACTTTCTAGAAATGAAATAAAATATTCGCGATATAGCAAGCGATAGATTATTAAAGAAATTACATAAATAACCCGGCAATTATTAACTCCGTGTCACACGCAAATACTATTTTCTATTATGCATTAATATTTCTTAATAATCCCTGTCAACCGTCAATCTAGCCCTGCCATCATAATTAATTTATACCTCGCTTGCCAGGTAACGGAAATGAAAAATCTCGGTCGCGCAGGAACACAAGAACGTAATAACACTCTTAATTATTAATCCGCCGAAGGGGGCGGGCTCTTTGTTTGAATAAAAACGAATTTCTCATAAATGGAAGTAACAATACCGGCTTAATCCGTAAAAAATGAAGTCACGCTCAGTTCGCTCGCCTTTTATTTTACTTAGTCGAAATATGAAATGCGAAATGCCATTTCGCGAATCATTGCAAATCGAATTTCCCTTTCAGTCCAAAAATTCAAAGTTCAAACCCATTTCGACGAATCGAGGATCCAAAAAATATTACTAAGACACCCCAGACACTAACCCTAGAATTACCTAACTTTAATGGGCATCTAAACATAACAGACAGGGATAATATTAACCCTTTGCACTCGACGATCTTTTGGCTAAAGATGAGTAGGAGATTAAAGATTTTCTGCTATGAAGCTAGCGATATTTCTTTCAGTGATAAATAAGAAATCGTATAACAATTAAAACGTAGAATTATTTAATTTCGATATCTCGCACACTGTTACATTATTTTAAATTTGATATATTAATTAAAATCGAGCTTCGAAATTTTATCAAATGGCGACTGAAAGGCGTCACTCGAGTGCAAAGGGTTAATTACAGTTAATTACTGTTTTATCTCAGGATGATATTTTCTTTCTTCTTTTTTCCGAAGTAGATGTATGTTGCTAGTAATTTCAGAAAGGAAAATTCTCAGACCAGTCTTTTTAAGTGGATAGGTAGTCCTAGCGTAAAATTTCCATACCATGAACCATGTTCGTCATAGAGTAGAAACTGCCGAACACGCTAGCTCGAACTCACCGCGCCTATAAAACCCGGTGTTGGTTTAACACCACAGTCTGTACATTTTCCTCAGTCTGGACGAAGAAACGAAGCCGGGGGTTGGAAAATGTGGAAGCCCTCTTTCTTCCGTTGCGGAGGTGAACGCACCTTCGGCCGCTGCTGATGTCGTCGACTCTCGGAGGTGTTAGTCGTTTCAATTTCCCGAACAGAGACAGAGAATAGGAGGGAGGAACAAGAGGAAAAAGGACGGACGGGTGATTGTTAGAAATATGAGAAAAACTTTCAACCCCAACCACGCTATCTCCGCGCTGTTAAGACGAACCCAACCTCTTCCTCCCCCCCCCCCTCTCTCTCTCTCTCTCTGTTTTTTTTCTCTCTCAGCAGCAACCGTCTCTCTCCTTCACCGTGTTCCTCGGTTCCACTGCAGCCAGAGCATACACGCTCTTTCAGTTACTTTTTCCCTCCCTTTCAGCCTTCCTTCCTGTCTTCTAGTACGCGCAGATTTCGCTACGTACCACGAGTGCTCCGTAGCGTAACCTTTTCGTCATTTTAAAACGCTCTGAAAGCCCGTACAGAGTTTTCGGGACAAAAAGCTGCTTTTCTTCCGGCTACGTTAGTTTTATCGTGCTCTGTTCACCTGCCGACTTACTTTCCCTCTCCCTCTGTTTCACTCTGCCCGCGCACCCCACCCCGACGTCCTAGCAATTTCTCAGCGCTGCTGGCTCCCTCTTTCATCCCGCGGCCCACCGACCACCCGCCGCTGCTTCTTCTCTGCACGCTTGATACTTCCGATAAAAGAATCTCCCGAGAAAGGTCCCGCGGAAGCCACCGTGTTCTTGTGCTAGGCGGCCAACTTCCGGTCCAATTTGTCGCGGTCAAGAGACCAGCTCCGGTTTCCTTTAAGTGGATAGGACATCGATTCCGAGGACAAATTAGATTCGCGTGACTGGTTCTAGGAGACTCTAGTAGTTCGTGTTAATTATATTTGTCCACTGTATTTCCGAAAATTGAATGTATTCGACTGTCAGCAGAGTTAGTCAGCGTGAGAATGCAAACACGCTGTGCCTTCTTTCGGCGAACGCGCAGTACCAACCGGCAGCACCGTAGGAACCACAAGATATTTACCATTTATAATCCTCTTGGCGGGGAGGACCTCACAGGTTAATAAGTTAAGTGCCACGCCGAACCCAGGAACCGGCGCTATACTTTCCGTTCGGGCCCAGTCGGTCCCCAGGGACCGGCCCAAACTAGGCCCAAAAGATCCTAATTTTTGGTGTTAAATTCTTCGCCATCTTTGGATCTAACGTTTAGGAATTCTTGTTATAAGAATTGGTACAGTATCTCCGAATTTTATGAACACTTGACGGTCGAGTTTGGGCCTGATCGGAACAGCAAGCAAAACGGGCTGGGCACTTAACCTGTTAATTCTCAATAAAAAAAAAATTCGAAAATATTCCACGACACTAAACGACATTGTATAAAAATATACCGCCGTGAAAACTCGATCACGTCTGATAAATACACCCACCGTCAATATCACAGACATCGTATAATTTTTATTTTGAAGAAATCGAAATAAATATTCCTAAGGTCACGGAATCCAATCCCAGCCGGGTATGATGGGTAAAAGCAATAAGAAAATAGTAACGCATGGAATCTCCCTAAAGAAACAAGCGACGCTTTGACGTTGGGGCCAGCAGCGGGATGTATCGCGCTCCTTTTTACGATCCAGCATGCAAGAGCCGGATGAAACGATCGAGCCAGCAGGGGGGTAAAAGGATTTCCCGATTGCCGAGCGGAACGTAACAATCTCATTTTCTTTGTCCCGGAAGATCGAAGGGGTGGGGGTTGGATGCGGCCGCCGCCCCGCAGGTGCAAGGATATAGGTACGCCAGGAACAATGAACGCAATCAATGCGGTGTGGCACCCCTTCGACGTCAATCAAACGGCCGGCGTACGCGCCAGTAGCCCATTGGCCCCGATTGCCTTTTGTCGCCCCTGTAGTGTCCGCTGTATCCGACAAAGAGGGGCCGGACGGACCGGGATGATGCCTGCCGATCGACGCGGATAGCCGTAGCTGCCGGGACAAAGCTAGACGCGAAAAGAGCGAAAGAGAAATCAACGAGAGTGGAACGAGCGGGGCGACGAAGGTGGGGACGAAGATAGGTGCGAAGATAGGGCCGCAGGCACGGGCGAGGTGGTGGGGGAAGGCGAACGGCGAGAAAGAGAGAGAGCGACGCGTGGAAAAGGACGAAGCAACGGAGAGAAAGGTCAGAGGAGTACAGACCGATAAATGGAATGACACGAAGAGGGAGCGTAAGCTTGGTCAGGGATTGGCGAGCGAGAACTGGGGTACACAGGAACGAAAGGGGAGAGAACGGATAGAGAGATTGCAGCGCACAGTAAATGGGGCGAATTCCAGCCGAATACTGCCTGGTTGCGACACGCGTGTTGCAGAACTGACCAGTCTACGACCCAATTTCGACGTGTCGTCTTTCTCTCTCTGTCCGTTGTTCTCTCTGTCTCGCGACGCGCTCGCATCATCCCCTCCCTTTCGCCAGCGATTCGGTACTCCCGCCCGCGCCCCTCCGCCGTGTCGATCTTCTTGAATCGAGCGCGTATATATGTATGTAACGCGACGCGTATGTGTGCGCGTATGCATGCCGAGAGGTAATATATCGGTGAGCGCGTTGATTCGAACGTATTCCGTAAGCGAGGGTGGAGCGCTGAGGGTGCAAGTCGATCGATTATCGTAACACGAGAGTCAGGTGAAAGCGGTGATCCTTGTTTCCAGCGTGGATACTCCCTGCTGATTGATTGCTATGTAGGACGCTAATATCGCCACGCGGTGACAACGTGTAAAACATCGTTCCGTGCCTACGATGTTTCTTGTTAGTCGCTGGCTGTTGCTTGCGCTCTACCTTATCGATCAAACGATTCGCGCGCCGTGTATCGAGCGGAACGAAACGATCAACGCCTCGAGTCGGAAGCGGGCGATATAATTTCATTGGTCATTTTATCGCAAGCAAGAATTTCGATCGGACTATGGGAATCGGTGCTGGGAATCGGTATCGGCAGAATAGTCGAGAGAAATTCGTCGATACGAATGAAATTTCGGATTGTACTCGATAAAGGGTCTATAAGTGGCGCAACTCGCCATTGTGCGGCGATTTTAATGACGCGGTATAATAATTACACGCAGTTATCGATTGCTACCCGAGTTCTGATAGCCATAGGTATATCGAAACCTACTCGACGCGAGCATCGACTCCCATCTTGTTAACGCTATTCCGTTACACAGGACAAGCGTGCTTATGAAACAGAAATAACATTTAAGCAACGGACTGAACCAACTGATTTTAACGAACGGCTTTCGACGTTCACCCGACGAGCTCTTGTAATTAGCCGGATTGTCGCGTGCATTTGTGTGCGTGCTTTTTCCTTTTTTACCGACGCATGCCTACGACGCGAAATAATTGAAGATGCATACGTAACCATCCTTACCGGTTGTTCGGTCAATAACCTCAACGTTCATCGATAAATCCAACCGTCGTACGATTATAAATAATGCTCTCGCGGAAACGTCGAGTTGAACTGCTTTTCAAATTTTCAACGTCTACGAACACGACGCGGGGAAACCATTGTCGCCGTATCGACGTTTTGCTGCAGTATGAAACTGTACACGACAATTTTGTTAACGGTTTCTAAAAATTATATTCCTCATCTTGCAAATGCAACGTAAACGTTATATAAATACAGGAACCATTTTGATTCGCGTTCTTCGCGCACCGAGTATCTCTGGTATCGAGAAAAACGTCTATTTCAAGGCATTAAGCTCCGACGTATAAGATATTTTATATCACAATTTCCAGTTTAAAATTCAGCGTTAAAATTGTGGAGTAAAAAGCGTTGTTTGAAAAAGCGTAATAAATTTTCTTGCAAATTTCGTACAACACCTAGATGCACCTCCGATCACTTCCACGTCAACTTTGCACACCTGGGCTACTACTGCGAACAGATAAACGTAAATTTATACATTTACCCTCGCGTGTAATTCCGTGAAGAAGCTTTATGTGCTTCTGTCTTACTACAAATTTCATGAAACCGTGGAATCGTCACGGGGAAAATCTATTTTTATTCCACGAATAAAATGTGGCTTCCACAAAAAAAAAAAAAGAAAAAAATATTTTATTTAATTCGTAAGAAATTTCTTTCACATATAATATGGAAATATCTTAAATTACCAAATCGTGTAATTAAAAAATAATTCAACGATAGGTACACGATATTTGCAGTATATCCGTTGGAGGCACGGGTCATGGTGGCGCTAGTGAGTTAAGTCGATAACTGTCTTAGACGAATATGGACTGTATATTCGTATTCTCATATTTTTCGTATGTAATAGACCTGGCATCGTGATACAAAGGCGCCAGAACGACTTTTCCAAATATTCACGGTTTTCCCCAACATGTAAGTGATAAATCTAAAACCTCAAATCCTATGTTCCCCATTGATGTTCTCAAATGTTATAAAATAACTTTGATTTACTATTTCTTCTTACCTATATCACTATCTGATGTTAATATGAAATTATCCAAATAAGTAACCTAAAATAGTAACTTTCAATACGTGAAATAACACAAATGTAGTCACCAGTGACCACTAACTCCGCTACCTGTCTATGGAAATGGGACTTACAGCACTTTCATAATCAATGACTACGCGATTTCTTTTATCAGCCAATTTTAAATTGAACAAAGCATTAACACCTTTTAAGATTTTGCTAACTAGATCAGCCTTACCAACACGGTTGGGAAATATCCATCACATTTGATTCACAGTATAGCATATAATGTCTTTGTAGTGCAATATAATCCTCTTTGGTTGTTTGATACATAAATATCGCCCCAAATAAATGTTTATTCAAGTTGTAAGCGAGGTGTGCCGAAATTTACATGGCCCCTGTTCAAGCTGATATCTACGATCAAATATCCACTCGCGTATAACGGCAATGGTTCCCAGAAACAGGGACCAACCACGAATGAAAAACTTTTCTAAACGTTACTTCGCAAAATTAATAAGCACATTTTGGTGTTACCGAAAAATAACGAAATAATCTAAAACTTCTCAGGACCCTACACATCCAGATTCCAACTCGCTATACGAGACTGGGGGGATTTCGGAGGACAAGCTAACGAGGATACCTTCATCGTTTCGAAGTTTATCACCTTCGACGGACTGAAGGAGCCAACGAAGGTGCTTGTCGCAGTGTATTATGAACAACGTTTCTTTGCGAGAGACGAGGGACACGGGCGGCGCAGAGATGGCGCGCAGGAAGGCGGACAAGAAAGGGGGGCCAGGATTGCTAAGGACACCGATGATTTCCCAGGAGGGATCGTCTACCCCCAGTCCTCTTCCGTTCGCCTCTTTCTAGTATTTCTTCGCGTCGTTCTATCCTCGCAACATGGTCCACGTCTTAAGCTTGCCAACGTCGTTATTTTGTCTATTCCGTGGCTGGCAATTTGTCTTCTTGCCGATATAAATCGGAGAAAACCACATGCTGAATTTTAATATTTCACCGGCATTATTCTTCCTTTTTTAACACTAGGTTTACGGACGCTAACTGTACACCTATTTCTACGGACACCTGTCAAATTTACAGGTAATGGAAACCACGTGACTTTTCTTTCTTTAACGATTAGTTTAATTTAGCCCTTTGCACTCGAGAGGCTTTGCCCTCTCAGTCACCGTTTAATCAAATTCTAAAGATGGATGTCAATTAATATATCAAATTTACAATTACCGAAGTAAAATAATTTGACATCTTAATTTGCATACAATCTCTGATTTACTATTTGAAAAATATCGCCGACATTATGACAGAAAGTCTTCGAATTACCATCTTTCTGTAACGAAAAAATCACCGAGTGCAAAGGGTTAAAAACAATTACAATATTAAGAGTCTTAATATATGTTGTTGAGAATTAACTGGAACAATTGGCTACATTTATTGTCACCTAAGTGAACTAAATATATCCTGAAAGGAGTGGGGGTTTGTTAAACGTAGGGAACCGTGTGTCTCCTGAACCCTCACTTGTTCTCGAGTCGTCGTCTTTGTATCACATCTGAACTATACGTTTGTAAAAATAAAAAAGTGTGTTCGTCCAATTTCAAGAGTGCTTATATTTCGCCACGTCCCAACATAAGTTAACTAAATCTGTTATCGTCGTATAATTATAGCAACCCATCCGTTAAATTGACGGGTTTCGTAAGTCTAGCGTTAACGAAGAGAAAAATTGGAAAAAGGAAAATAGGCAATCATTGGAATCGATACGTGAGTTAATTTGAAACATTTCGATATTTTCGTACTGTATCGTCCGAATCTTCTTGTCGACCGTATGAAGAATTCAGGCGAAGGTTTACGTCGTTCTAAGAACGTAAACTATTTTTGAAGGTTTAAATATAATTCAATTACAATATATCTACAGCAATTTACAATATGTCTTAGCGATATGCGTTCTACCGTGGTGTCGTTCGTGTTGTTTTGATGTTTGTACTGTCTGTCGTCTTGGTGTCGTGTATTTTTATATGTTCGTCTGTTGCTGTCATTGGCTGTCGAGATGTCTAAGTGGTGGGTGTGTTTTTCTCCTATTGGCGGCGTGTTCGTTGGAGGGATGTGCATGAGGTTCGGAACTGGTAGGTGGAAGTGGAAGTTTAAACAAATTGTTAATTTGTTTAGGTTTGGGAAATTCTAATTCTTTTATGGG
>NW_016910121.1:348316-367895 GCF_001483705.2 Eufriesea mexicana
TTTTATATGTTCGTCTGTTGCTGTCATTGGCTGTCGAGATGTCTAAGTGGTGGGTGTGTTTTTCTCCTATTGGCGGCGTGTTCGTTGGAGGGATGTGCATGAGGTTCGGAACTGGTAGGTGGAAGTGGAAGTTTAAACAAATTGTTAATTTGTTTAGGTTTGGGAAATTCTAATTCGTTTATGGGGGCTGACTCGGGGGGTTAGTTTGGGGGGTCGAGGTGTCCGCGAATCGTGGGACGCTGGTTATAAACGAGTAAACCATCGTCCCTTCGATTCGGGTTCCTTGTTCTTGAAGGTATGCATGGAAATAGGGATAAGGTAGAGGTGTGGGTTTTTCCTGATGGAGGTAGAGGTTCGAAGGATGTTAGTTAAAATGTCTAATTGAAGGATTCGCGTCTTTATGGCGGATCGTAACGGTCTGTGAATTTGGAAACATGGAACGGGTTGGTTAATTTTTCTTGACTTATCGTCCAATTAAATTGAATCTCGTCGAATAATATTTACCAATGTTTCCACATTTTTCGTACTCTCTGATTCAATTCGCTATGTTATTTGAGTCATGGCGCATACGAATTTTACACGTGTGCGTATGTACGTACATTTGTTTGTTGGAAGATAAATAATATCGCATGTCGATATTGCGCTGTACGCACGAGAGAATTAGAACAGCAGTTACTTTCTGCGTAACGCGTATTTTTGGAGCGTTCGTACGTACCGGGTGTACCAGAAGCACGGTTGAATTCGGTACGGAGGGTGGGGGTTACGGGAGAAATGTTTTCGGTTTAACGAATATTATATTCGATCTCGATTTCATTTTTCTATTTTAAATTGCCATTTGGAATACCTCACGAGCGAATTCGTAATACAGTGATCATTTTGAGCACTGGGATTTTGTAAAATTTGTATTAAAAAATAAATAGATGTTTAATGTATTCGTACACCTGAATTAATTAATTTCGTATTCGTGTACCTGAATTATCGATCATAATTTCTTGTAGGTACATATTATACGAGGGGATCAATGTATGGTGGGTTACTCACCACCAGGAACCTAATAAATTAACATATGATGTTTTATCATCCTCTATTACAATCTACTTGGTGAATCTAAAATTCTAGAACCTACATATAAAATGTAATCGACCTATGTGTATATATATTATATATATTATTATTTTCCTTGGTTAAAAATATTTGCTTTTTATATTCGAAATATTCGTTACTTTTAAAATAATTATTTAAAATGAAAATAATTACTAAATATAGTTATTAAACATTAAAATAATTTATTCGATCACGCGTAATATCGTTATTCGTTTCTAACTAATAAAATTAAAGAAACGATAAAAATAATAAAATGGAGAAGGGGATATTTGCAATTGTTATACAAAATTCTGAATTTTCGTGAAATAACAAATATTTTAACCCGAAATATAGGAAATTGTTCTGTCTATACGATACTTTAAAATCCGAAGGAAAAGTAGAATATGACACTAAACTTTGACTACTTTGATTATAGCCTGTATACAGGCTTGATACGAAGCGTATAGAAACGCCCTGATGATACGTTCCTTTTATCCCGCATTCGAGTTCCCTTAACGAACTCAATTTCACCGGATACGCAACGGAGATGAATTTCCGTATTTCACGACGCCCATAAACTCCCGGCCGATGTTATCAATTTATTTTTCCACAAGGCGGACGTAATTCAGAAAAGGAAGTCATAACCTGATCCCCTTA
Source organism: Eufriesea mexicana (assembly GCF_001483705.2). Classification (NCBI taxonomy): domain Eukaryota; kingdom Metazoa; phylum Arthropoda; class Insecta; order Hymenoptera; family Apidae; genus Eufriesea; species Eufriesea mexicana. The sequence continues at coordinate 350,057 of NW_016910121.1, forward strand.
TAGAAAGCCACGGTATACCGTTGTCCTCCTCCGTTTCCTTCCGGTGGACGGTTCACCTGCAGAAGGTAGCTTCTTATCTCTCCGGAGCAGCCTCGCTTCGGTTACTCAGCTTACCACCCACCCCCGTCCACTCACCCTCTGTGGGAGTCGTAATACACACAATGCAATCGCGCATCCTGAGAAAAATTCCATACAAACTTATTCTACCATCCTACGACGTACAGTCGCTTTTACCGTGCCTTTTACCTAACCTAACCTATACCAGTCTTTACCTATCAAAGGGTGCAGCACGTTCAGCAGCATAATATATGTCTGTAAATCTGCGGGGTGTGACGTTTTAATTTTCCATACAATTACCTCTACGAAATTGTAAATACGACTCGCAGCTCTTTCTCGATTCGCGAACGCTATAACGAACCATGTGCCTCTACGGTACAGTACGTTCGAGAGAAGAAGGCACAACGTGTTCGCATCCTCGGCTGATTAACCACTTGCGCTACCAATAAACTCACGGTTGCGGTGCCATGCGCTACAGTATAACACGCGGTAAGGTGTCACATTGACACCACGAGATACTATATAGATTCTGAAATATCTCCAAGATATCGATAGCACTATGCGATGCTGTGCACTCTGGAACTGTAGCTCGAGAAACGAACCATTTGGTTGTTAGCCGACGTACAGTCCACGTCATTTTTATTTCTGCGATAAATGCCTATCGACGTGGTGTACACGTCGCCGGCGATTTTGGAACAAAAGCAACTCGACGTGCATTGCACGTCTTTCTAGCGTAAGTGGTTAACTCCACTGACACTCCCATCATCACAGGCAGTGACTACTATGACGAAGATCATCGGTCACCGTTTTATGTGATCAAGAGAGAATCAGTAGTCGTTAGGATGTAGACACGCTGTGCCTTCTTTTCTCGAACGCACAATACCAAATTCTGCGCATTTGCTATACCTTTATGCATAAGTTGTGCCTGAAATGGAAAGAAATCCAAGTTCAACATTTTAGAGCCTCGGCGTAGCTTCGACTGGAATCCCGGCATTCGATACCATTATTCCAAGTGACCTGTAATCGAATCGCAATGCATGCGCGTTTTCCATGCGCGGTGCACAAGTGCATTACCGCGTATTCCCCGTCCAATTTCCGGCTTTCCGGCGAAAAATCGTTTATCTGTGCGTCGCAGACGTTCTGGAAGACGTTCAGCGAGCTACGTACGAATTCTCAATAGCAAGAACCGGGGTTTCTTTGGAATTGAATAGCCCCGACACGACCGGTCATCCAACCAGGAAGCTTCCCGTCTTCGCCGCTATTACGGCGCGGCGCCACCCCCGTCCTTTCTCTATCGTCCCCTAGTACCTGCATGGGCGCTTATCTCGGGCCTCCAGCCGTAGTTGACGTGCTTCCCTTCGTCATCCCTTTGCTCACGGCTGGAACACGGCCTCCATCTTCGGAAGATTGAGAACTCGCGAGCCAATCGGCCTTGGCACTGCTTACGGAGACGCGGGAACCGTTCTTAACTGGTGCACGCGCCCATAATTCACGGTTTAATGGCTCGCAGGTGCGGTGCATCGAGACGTGTCGTCGTCCTGATTACGAGCTCTTCCTCTCTCTCTCTCTCTCTTACTCTCTTACTCTCAGTGTATGATACTCGAATTCTATTGAACACGCGATGTTACGTGTCGGAGAAGGGTCGTTAACCGCGTTGCTCTTTTGATAGACTCGAAGATCGCTGCCTGATACCGAAGGAGCTCCTAGTTATCGCATTACGGGAACGTGCTTAACCGGCAGCACGTGTAATTGAATGCAAACATGCGTGCAGCAAGGAAATGCCTCCCAGATTGGGGGATAAAGATATTCAAAAGATGGCGCCGCGAGTCGGTACATGCAGCGGTCCAGGCTAATTTGAGGTTATGTGCACTGTGCATAGCGAGTACTTTTGGTAACAGTTTTATATTAACCTTCTTTTTATTTTAGGTTAGTGGCTAATTTTGTTACTATGTCTACGCCAATGGTGAATGATGAAGACTGATGTATCATTTTAAATAGTTTCTTATTTAAACATTGTAACTTAAATAACGTGTCTTACTTGTTAAAAATGTCTTAGGCGTTACTGTCCATTCTATCCACGGTACATTGCAGTGTAAATTTGACGGAGGTAAATTAACAAACAATAAACATCCTATCCCTCGACAGGATCTAATCAATCTTCGCTAAAAAGCGTATAACCATCGATACAGGGGGCGCCAGGTATCTCCATCGGATCTTACTTGGCGCTATCTCCCCGCCATTTTCATTAAATCCACCATCCTCAAGCTGCTCCCTAGCATTCAAAGCACATGAGAGATTAATTACATCAGATAACCTTCCTAGGATCCATTTACCGTAATTTTTTCCCACTTTCGTTAAATCTACCCTCCTCCTGGACTGCCCTTTTCCGTTCGCAGCGTACAAGAGATTAATTATATTAGAGATTATCGCGCAAGCAACCCCGGAACTCCTTATCAACAGGATCAACCGGGTGGCCGGATTAGCTTCGATGGTTCGGGGCGTTGAATGCGACGTTATCTCTCGCGGTGCAGTAAAATTGGCGGCGCTTTTTGGTGTCACGAGGCGTATAAACACGTATAAAGGTTACTCCTCGTGTAGATGGTCTACTGCGATAGTCCCGGTTTAACGACGCCGACCCTTGGTAATAAGAGGCGCCCGGGTAACTGCAACCACCGGCAACGAACGCCTCGAACCGAGAGGCGTCCCTTATCGGCGGTGTTTATCTGCTTTGCTTGCGAACCGGTACATACGCGATAGCCATTCCTTACTTCTATTTAGCGCCATCTGACGCAGAGGAAGATAGGATTCTACCTGGTATGGAGTGTACGTCGTACAGGATCGCGTGTGTTCATAAGTGCTCTCAAGTTCGAAATCGAAAATTCCGTTTTATCCGTAAATTTATCTATGTAATAACCCTTTTTAATTTTTCACCGATATGTTACAATGGCAGCAATTATAATCAAACAAAAATTGATTTTTTGAAAGTTCTAGACTGAAATACCGCTTTAACACTAGAACTACCGATCTTTAATGGGCACCTAACTATAACGTGCACAGATTATAGTAATTTTGAGCGATACCATGAATATGAGGGAATATATTGATTACAGTTCTTTCTTAATATGAGTTGATACCAATTTTATTCTCAAAGCAGGTGCATGTGTTCGGTGATTGCAAAAAGGAAAATTCTGGGACCATCATTTTGACTGGGTTGGTAGTTCTAGTGTTAATTCTGTTACAGAATTCCAAAACCCTGTCAGGACCCATGCACCGGGTCTGCGTACTGTGAAGTCGGCCCTGATATCATCGCGTGTGCAAAAATTCACGCAAGATTTGAATTTTACTCCATTTCTGAATGAATGAAAAGAAAAAGCAGAGTGACAGCTGACAGTTCGGAGTTATTAAAAATGGAGCGCTACACGTAAGAACAATGCATCTTCATTGTTGAGCAATATTTAGAATTGTGAATTAAAAGCCAGTTTTTAATTAAAAATTATTTCTCGCGTGAATTTTGGGAAATCCAATAAATATTTCAAAATCCAGGTAGAGATTTATACAACGTAAGATCCATCGATCCATTCATTCCGATGCACGAATCTGTCTTAACTGTCCTAATTTTCCTCACAATCCTTCCTGAACGGCAGACGTGAGGCTTACGGTTAAACTCTGGAACCAAGGGTTGGAACCCTAACCGCACCCTCCATACCTAGCAATTAGTTAACGAAGGTCTAATTCCCCTTATCATTTCTCGTTTAACGCTACACTCTATACTTGAACATCTCCCGCTTCCAATAGTGCTAATTAAGTACTGTGAGTTACTCAGAAGATGACTTATGGAAGGGATGCGAATCGAATCGGTTACATTCTGAAGCTCCACTCGTGAGGAATAAAATACACATACGAACCTCCAATCTGACAAATCGATAAACTCCGCAGGTAAAATACATAATTTGAGCACCAATAATATAATTTGGCGCGAAAATTTAAAAAAAGAATTGAGAAGCGGAGTTAGTCGCCCTGTTCTAAGGATATATTTCCTTTTATGGTCAAAATATCAACATCTACTTTATTTGCCAGAGGGATCAATAGTTAATAAATACGAAATTTAGGGTGAGGTAAAGTAGGGTGGACTAAAAATAAAAAATTCCAACTGCAAGTATTTATTAATTACTAGTACGATACAATAGATTGCATTTTGTGTGTAGATGCGTTTATAATGCAATTGCCAAAAATGAGTGGAAATATGTGAAAATGAAAATGATCAAATATGGGGTGCTTCAGTGAGGATAAAATCGGTGGGGGATGATTCTACATGAAAAAAACAAATCGAAAATGGAGAATAAAATTTTTTCATTCGAATCTTCGTTGTCGAGGAAATCGACTTTGAATATTCACTGAGTACGCTGCTACACCGATGGGGCCCTCCGCCATAGACTAAGTTAAGTGCACGCGTTCGCGGTAAATATTCAAAGTCAATTTTCTCGACAAGGAAGCTTCGAATGAAAAAATTTTATTCTTCATTTTCGATTTGTTTTTTTATATAAAATCACCCGTTACCCATAGTTATACCACAGATGCTGGAACATGCTGTATACGCCATTGTGAGATCTCACAGACGCACATTACAGACAGAATTGGACGTACAGTATGTACCAAGATTTGTTCATTAATACCTTGGAAATTACTAAATATGAAAATCGTACACTTTGATCCTACCCTCTCTCCCTGTCACCCTATTTAAATTCCCTAACAACCCTCGATTGTACATTGAAGACAATGCATGTTTCAACTCCAAAGAAGAATTAGATACGAATGCGTAACACATACACGAGAGGGTTTTACCTCATTTGCTTTAATTCTTAGAGACGCATTAATCATCACAGTGTCGCGTTTAGGGAACAAATAGTCGCGCGAGTTAAACCGAACGGCAAAAAAGGGACGGAGAAAAGGAAGGCGAAAAGAAAGGGAGAGAAAAAACGCGAAATAAATTCGGATTTGTGGTTCCCGGGTGAGCCAGGAGCCGGAAAACGGCGCTGCGTCTGCCACGCCGGAATTTCGTCTCGCTGAAAACAACCAGGAATTTCGGCGAACGATTGCGAATAGCCGGGAAATAGGGTGTACGTATAGTCGAGTTGCGTTTCATTCACGTTCCATCGTGAATTCCATTCTCGGTTAAAAGTCTCGCTGAGGCCGCGGCAGCCCGGAATCTCTGTGCACAGCCGTGTATACAACGAACAGGCGAAGCGTGGGGGAAGCAGTGGAACCGTGGCCGACAGCGAGAACGGGACAGGGGAAGGGCAAAACCGGCGACGGTGGTGGGGGAAGGCAGAATGCGAGAGCGGGAATGGCGGAGTTGAATTGCGAACCGCGGGACAGGGACCCGGCTTGAACTTCATTCGCGTAACGATAATGGGGCAACGACGCCGGAGGAAAACAATATGTAAATCGTTCGTTCGTTCGCTTCCCAATCAAAGTCAGAATCCGCGACGCAGGGCTTCCGTGTCTCCCTAACGACGCAATCTAAATTCCGAACGCAGCCACTGAACTACTGCTAAGGTATATATCTCCGGCGAACGGAGAAAATTCACCGCGTTACGACGGACGGAAGTGGCTGAGGTGGGGGGTGCACGAAACGGTATCGGGTGGGGGTTGAGGCTGGGGACAAGAGCGCAAGTGAAAGGAGGAGGAAATAGTCTAAGAGAAGCATGGGAGGTGTAACGGGGAGCTGCTCTGGATGGAACTCGCGTCGAAGTGACTTTCGTAAGTTCCGGTGATCTTGCTCGTCTACTACGTCGCGTCCTGTTTCACTTCTCTTCTTCTTCCGTCCCTTTTTCACCGGGTTCTCCCTGGTGCATAAGCGATTCGAGCTGCGCGACTCTTTTCAAACCCCTCACGGTTCGACTAAGAATTGGATTTCATAGAAATGCAAGAGTCGCTCGCGGCCGTGCATCGGCGGAGCGTAGATGGAAGGGGCTGGCTGGTGAAAAGTGAGGGAAGCTACACTGGCTCGTCGTGTTTTAACATTTTCTACGCGGAGATCGAACCGATGGAATATCCCGAGCGGTTCCAGCGACGAATATGATCCCGAATATACGGTTCGAAGCTACGAGCCAGCGTTTCCTGAAATTTCGTTCTCGGCGGACGCCATTGCTCCCGCTCCGAGAAATGCGATAGTCACGTGGCTCGCAACGTGCAGCAACGGGAATTTAATCCTCCGCGCATTCTCCGTGACCTTCCTCCGTACTTTTCTTCTCGAAATTCTGCCCCGTTGTGTAGCCGTCGGCGACTTTCGAAGATACACAAAACCGTAATCCACCGTTCGTCTTAACAAATCACGCGCTTATTCCATTTGATCCCCGCACGAGCAACGCAGTTGACTAAGGATTTCAATTCGAAATCCCAATTTACGAGCCGGCGGACACAGCGACGGGATTTCGTCGGAATGGAAAGAAAAATAAGGGAAAAAGGGGGAAAAAGTGGGAAAAAATAGGAGAGAGGAAAAAATGGAAAAAGAAGTGGCAGTTCGAATCGGCCTGTGTACGTACGCGCCGGGCATGAATAATTCAACGGAGCTTGGCCCGTATTCTAAGGACGCGCTTGTGCATATGTTACCGTGCGCGGTACGAAGCCGGTTCGCGGATTCGCGTGCGATTTCGACTCGTAATAAAATGCGAGACGCGAAGCCCAGTTACACTCGGCCACGTTTACGTACGTCGCTTCCATTTACATGGGACCATCGGTATTTTTAGTCGAATCGATATCGGGGGCGAATCGAACGGGAGACAGGTGCTAGGGGAAAAAAGAACCGTAGTGAATTTCGCGGATATGTTGAAGTTATCGATTTCGAGGTTAAGTATTACGCTGCCCGCGAATGAAACGAGCCCGCGGAATTATCCAATGAAGAGGGTAGGCGAGTCCGTGGCATGCCAATATTGTAGTAACATGAAAATGTATGACATGGGGTTTGGCTCTCCGGGAAGTAGCTAGAAATTCCCTAGCTCAAAGTGTCGGTAAGCTTAGGTTACTTTTAGATAATTCGATTTTGCCAAAACATCGCGAATAAATGTTTCATTGGAATAGATGATATGAGATGAGTTGTATAAAGTCACGTTAGGTTTGTCAACATATTTGGTTAACCTATATTGAATTGATAAATGAATTTCTTTACGTTTGTCATGCCCCATAAAATTCCCCGAAGAAAGCGTTGGAATCGAGAAGTACTGAAAACGGCGCGAAATTCAAATCTCGAGGGAGCGTCAGTTACCGACCGAGTGAGCGGTACGAATTCCATTCTCTCTCATGCGAATCAAAACGGCGACGGCGTGCAAACGAATCCGTCGCAACGGTGTCTTCGCCTTTGAGGACGCAATTCGCGTAATCTAGTCAAAAGAAAGATACGGAAGTCGGGGACGAAAGTCGTGGGGCGAAAATCGAGCCAGAGCGCGTCAATGTAAACGAGAGCGCGGAACCACCTGGGCAATGAGACCTCATCCTCATCTACTTCTTTTCTCCAGCGGGTCCGTGGTCTGAATGTCCGGGGAGAAGGGCTAATACACGGGTGGCGTCGGGCCGACGTTGAAGTATCGGCATATAAAGGCCCGTAACGTTCATAGGATGCTTGAAATTACCAGCCGGCAATGGCGCGGAGCAAGGGCCGCCTGACAAACGACGAAAAATTTAGCGGTAATCTCGGGGCCGAGCGGTCTCCGGACGAGGCAATTCCCTCGGCTGCCTCTACTGCCCGTAGACGCTGCTCGTTTTATGTGCGCCTCTTTGACTCGCGCGCACCAACAACCTTCTACTCTCTCGCGTTCCTCCTTCGCCTACTCCCACCATGCTGCCACTGTCTCCGCTGCCGTGCCGCCTCCTCCTTCTAACCCACCAGCCGCCGGTCGAGCTTCAACCGTCCCTCCGCATCCTCCTCGTCCTTTCATCTCGTGCCTCATCTTTCTCATCCGCCTTTCTTCCATACCGGACTGAGAGTCTGCACCGTACAATCGCCGCGGAAAGTTTTCGTCTGGAAATTTTCGACGAGGATGCCTTTCCGCCGCGCTGCCCTATCCTACCGCGCCCCCACCTCGCTCCCACCCCCACCCCCTACGTACCTATCATACTCCATCCCGACAACCCATCCCAACCGCCCCGCCGCTCGAATAGATAGAGAAAAGGAAGACTTCGCGGGGAATAAATTTTTCGGCGATTCTCTCTCGTTCCGGCTGGCCGAGCCAGCGGCCACGACCAGAGAATATTTTACGCCGGCGGGAAAGCTCCGACTATGGGGTGAGGATAAAGGTGGATGGGTGGGTGGTTGATGAAAATATTAGCGGGGGCGGCGTACGAAAAGCGAAGCAGCACGGCTTCTTGCTGCTCGGGAAGCAAGAACAAAGATGGCCGGGTATAATGAGGCGGCAGAACGAGCGGAAATACGAGCCTTGGCTCGTGCGCGCACGACAGCACGTTCGAAGCACATTTAACTGTGGCAAGACCCAACTTTTTCTCTCTATCTCCTCTTATTCCCTCTTTCTCTTGCGTCGCTGATCATAACCGTGGGATGGGATCCTTTGTCTCCACGGCGATATAGAGTGGCTCCTCGCGCATGAATTATTTCAGAGTTCTTGGAAAATTTCAGAAGGGGGGCAAACCTGACCGTTTCTCCGTGTTCCGGCAGTCGTCGAGGCCGATTTTACCTTCCAACGAATTCGCGTTGCACGAACTACGCATGCCCGTCGCGTTGTCTCTCGTGAGATTCGTGCATACGAACAGGGAACGGAATGTCTCCAACTGACTTATCCGCGGAGAGCACGAGAGAGTCTGAGAGTCGTAGACGCGCTGTTCGTAGCGGGGAAAATGTAAACACGCGTACGTGTGTGTACATGTACGTTTAGAAATGGGGACAAACGATGAGAAGGGGAACATCCTTTATATTTGATCGCGGGATACGTTTAGATCTATTTTCAAGGAAATTGGAAGAAATAGAGGGGTGAGGGGAAAGGACCACTGTGGATGTTAGACGTGCTCAAATATTTGTATTTTCCGACGGATAATTCTTGAATTCGTATCGCGGATGTTTGGTACGTTTGAATCGGGTATTTGTGCCTGATAGAAATATGATACAAACGCTACAAGAAACGTGATAGATCTTCTGACGGTACGCGATTTAGTGTAAACAAACGGACGAAAGAATACTGGAGACTCGAAGCAATTATATAGGCTATTCATGAAAGTATATATACGAATTTGTATTTATTTTTAGTTGCATATATATATTAACACGTTAAATGCCAAGCACGTTTTGCTTGCCGTTCCGGTCAGGCGCAGACTCGGCCGTCAAGTGGGCCACCGTCGACAGGCGAAGTGTTCATAAAACTCAGAGATACTGTACCAATTGTTATAATAGCAATTCCCAAACGTTAGATCCAAAGATGACGAAGAATTTAACATCGAAAATTGGCACCTCTTGGTCCTAGTCTGAGCCAGTTCCTGAGAACCGGCCGGGACCGAACAGAAAACCTAGCGCCCGCCCCTGGGGACCGGTGTGGCACTTAACGTGTTAATTAGATATGTTTTTTATATCCAGGGGGTACATTATCTGCAAGAGAAGACGAATACCAGGCTATACCATATAAGAGAATTGATACTGACACGATATTTGAAGGGTCTGGTCAGACCACAGCTGTACTAGCTTCTTAAGAACACTGGCTTTTCGTTAGCATGAAATATTAACCGAAATAAACGTATACTCTGCGTCCGTTTCAAGAAACTCAGCGGAGATCATGCTCGTAGAAGACACAAAAGAAGTACGTGCAGCGTTCATTCGAGATAATACAAAAGGCATGCATAATTCTTGGTATACATTATAATGCGCTCCATCTGCCGCATGGTCGGCGGGATTCGCGAAATTTGCATTTACCGCGAGCCCAGGCAGCGAAAAGCTCGCGAAATTATGCGGCACGCGTGGTCCGATCCTGGACAAATGTACAATTACACGGGGCAGCCTTTAAGTGGCACAGAAAGGGGAAATCGAGGGCTGAAGGGATGAAAGAGACATTGGTAGCAGACAGGCGGGGTAGGTCGGGGTGGAACGGTCGAATGCGTATGAGCATCGACATGTGGAGCAAGTGCAGTGGTAATTCGGACGCTGGAAAATACAAAAAATGGTGGAGGGTGGTGCAGGACCGCGAGGGGGATGTTTTACAGTATCGAGCTGATGCACCAGCGATTCCATAGAACCTGCAACGATAGTTGGGGAACTAACAGCAACGGTGTATGGGTTTTAGCTGTATTTTCACAGAACTGCCTCTAACGACCAGATGCGTGTGATAGCCACTAAGAATCCTAATGTCAAACCTAACTTCCCCTATCCGAAAATCATCAACATCCTGCCCAGTTCTCATCCCATAGCCAAAAACCAGATATATGTAGGACTGGAATGAGTATGGCCTTCAAAGAGTGTCGGGAGTGTTTGAACTTAGAGCAAAGGTGACCGCGCGCAAGAAAATCGAGTGGATGTGTATGACAGCCGAGTGCGATAGGCAAATGGAGTTAGTTTATGAGGGCGGTGTGTGTTTGCAGTACCTGGTTCACTGAGGTTGCGGGAAAAGAGGCGTGATTGGGAAGGAAAGCCTGAGTGTGAAGAAAGGACAGAATGAATGGTTTAAATAAGGGTGCGAGGGCGCAGGCGAGTCAGAGTGGGTAAGAAGTCCAAGTCAGTCTAACAATTCAGTCTAACAATAAGACAATCCATCAGTTAGTCGAAGAATGTCCAAACTCTAAGAGTTCTCAGTCAAAAACAGTGTATCAAAGTCTAAGTCAGTTTATAAGAGTCAAGATCCGAAGAGCGTGCCCATAGTAAATCTCTCTTGTTTCATAGCCACTCGTCGTCATTCTATTTAGAAGCTTATTTTATTCTATTAAGAAGCCAGCAATACTATTTTAAGTCAATCCACCCAAAATGATGCATGTAGGATCGGATTTTGGGTGGATTGACTTAAGAGAGATAGTAGTCAGTTTGGAGTCATGCTGTTAAAAGATTTGGTAACAAAACGGTTCCCTTCTTTTTCCTTTCATCCCTTCCAGCACCACTACAGAGAGGATACCTGAACACAACATTAACAACGTAGGAATATCTATCCCCTAAGTGATATCAGGTGGTCGATAGACCTTTTGACAGACAGACAACATCAATAATGAAATATGTAGATAATTTGTACATAATCCTGTGGAGATTCAACTAATGAAATTCATTTGGGAATCCCTAAGCGTCAAAACATGCAAACCTACTAGATACTTCGGTAATTATTTAAAAAAGGAAAAAAGACTCATTAATTTCGATGATTTTTGAATATGTCATAGAAATTAACATTTTGAACAACTTTTCCTATGCATATAACTACTATATATAAAAGTATTGTTATCCCTTACAGTTACATATGTACGCTCGAGGAGGCACGACCATTTCTTTTCGCATTTACACCTGTTGACTCCTTCGCGTTCTTGCGAATAAACTTTTACCCCCTTCCCATGTAACACCGTTCAGACTTTTAAATGATCACGGAACGTTTGATCTCGAACTCGTTTCAACTCGATTAGCTTCTTAACTTTACAATCAATTGCTATGCAAATCCCTATGAAACGATTTATAAAACTTCGTTACCTATATACAAGTACGCTCCTGTAATACGGTTAAAAGCAGTCGAATTAAATCGAAACCGTACTAAACGAATCTGGAATTGATTTAACAGTGAAATAGTATAATAACAAAATAATAAAAATATCCGTGGTAAAAAATTAAGAATAAAGAAAGGAATCAAATTTTTTGATTCAAAGCTTCGTTTTCCACAAAATCGCGTGCACCTAGCTATGGTTTACATGGATAAACTATCGACACAAGTATCGGTGGTATAAGCGCGGAGGGGATTATTCTACGTAAAAAAACAAATCGAATATAAAGAATAACATTTTTTCATTCCAAGCTTCGTTATCGAAAAAATCGATTTTGAATATTCACCGCGAACGCGTGCACTTAACTTAGTCTATGGCGAAAGGCCCATCGGTATAGCAGCGTACTCAGTAGATGTTCAAAGTCGATTTCCTCGTCAACGATGCTTCGAATGAAAAAATTTTATTCTTCATTTTCGATTTGTTTTTTCATGTAGAATGACCCCCCACCGATTGTATCCTTACTGGAACACCCGATATTTGATCAATTTCATTTTCACATATTTCCACTCATTTTTGGCAACTTTCCCATCATTTCTCGACAAAGTGATATAGGAATTTTTTGTTCCTTGGAGGATGCTCTTAAAGGTTTCGAAGGAATTTTTCATTTCCCGGCGATGCCAAAACTGACCTTTAGCATGCTCCTTTATTAAATTGTTATGTATATGAAAATCGTGTTATAAAACTGCTCCATTTATTGCGTTCAGTGTGCCGAGAATGTTGTCAGAGTAGTGTACTATAAGAGGGTTAAGTTCATGATAAAAGTAAAAATAAATCTGTCTCTGACAGACTTACATATATGCATTATCAAAGAATATGATTCGTTAAATTATTCCAACGATGCAATAATTTCTATCTCGATAAATCATTTTGGACTATATATGAAAATGTCACATTGAGAGACAAGCAGAGATCCATAATAACGGAGTGTCCGACGAAGATAATCCAAAGCACAAACATGTCGCGAGTAACACTGTAAACCTACCGCAAAAATTGCGTTCCTTTGAGATATATACGTCTTGAATACTAATACCACAATCGCGGAGGAAGCAAGCCGTATTTCCTAAGACATTGTCCGCCTTTTCTCCTCTGTTTTATCCACGAGTATATATACGCTGTTTGTTTGTACCGTAGTCTCGTTAGAGGTACGGTTGAATACTTCTAACAAGGAACGAACGAGAACGAGGGGATAGACCAGCCAAGGTAATCCAAAATATATTACTGGGGCTTTGTACCTTTGTACCTTCCGCAAGCTATCCCTGCGGGAGTAGTGTACGCTCCCCCACCAGAATCCCCGTTCCAGTCCTCCCCACTCCAACGCCATCGCTGAGTCCCCCTTTTTTCCTCGCGACTCGCTGTCGCTCTCGCATCCCCCACCCGTCCCGAGCCGCTGTCCCAGAGTTATTACCACGCCAGGATCGAGAACCGCAACCTCCACACGCAGATAACGGCTTGGCCGCGCTCGAAATGAATTCGAATCGCGCAGAATTTAAAAGCCCGCAGGTGGAACGTGCACGCGCTACGCCGCGTCCTTGCGCGTCCTCGCGTGTTTCCATACGCGTGACGCATATATACAAAAAATATGTTTCAACGTTCTTCGTGCAAGAATTTCACCGTGCTCGATTTTTTATCGCCACGTCCACCGATCACCGCACGCGCGACAGGTTGAACAAAATCGATGGAGCCCGAGATTTATCTCCGCGTACGATCCTCGAACGCGAACGCGCGTTTCTTACCGAAACGACGCCACGGTATACACGGCCTAGTAAATTTTATACGATAACGGTGTCGATGCGAACACGTGGCGACGTCGAGGTAGGAACGGTCGGTGATTTTTGGAAAATAAAAAAGTTTTTATATCACGGATCGCGGTTCGAAGCCGGGGGAGGAAATGAAAAATGTCCGTGCCAGTCGTAAAGTTAAATGAAGTCTCGCCGTGAAGCGAGCGCGGCCATTTTCGTTTTTTTCCCCCCGTCGGCCGTCTAGCCACCGTTAGGTCCGTTCTACCCATTTAAACGTTACGATGCATGCGCCGCGAAACTAATTGAAGCGCGACGCTACAGCAATATTGAATACTACACCGGCTCTGACCAGCTAGTATTGATTAACAATTAAACGCGTCACGTTATATAAACGTGTCCGCTACGACCGGCCGTTCTATGCGTTCTTGAAATTGCTCTCTTAGGGTGGGTCAGTCGGTTCGATGAACCTTTCCCCGATCATATATCTCCTGTCAGGAACATTTGTTTTTCCCCGTGCATCTCTTGCCGCGATGACGCGTCGTGCATAGCATATCCAGGCCGCAAAATGTAAAACTGTTCCCGTGTCGCGCGGCTCGTCCCGTTTATATAATACGGCCGGATCGTGTTCAGCGACGAAAATTTACTGCTAATTACTTTTCACCGTCGAGTCGGCTGCGGTCGCGGATGCATCGGCAGGCAAGTATCCGAGCGCGGACGACGCTAAACCGGGGTATCCGACGGTATCGAAATTAATTAAACCCGGTATTCTTAATTAAATCAACGTTCACCGTGCAAAAGGGATTGTCTTTGTAGCGCAAACGGGGTGCCTAGTCTACCATTAATATATCATACGATGATATTTGATTTCGCCGTTGACCCACTTTCGCGCCAGATTCCGGCGACCTTTGATCTCTGGCGAGCGTTGTAGTTTACGGAAGACTGACCAGGGGCGCGCTGGAATTTCACGATTTAGCTCTTCCTTTCTTTTCCTGTTCTTTATGTCTTCCTCGTTTCCCCTTCTCCCTCTTTTTTCCTCTCTTTTCCGTGCCGCCCAATGTCCTCTCACTCTAATTGCCCCCGCTAACGTATTCTCCCATTTTTGTTCGAGCCAGCGAATTAGCAAGGCAGACTAAGTGGAAAATCCTGCCGCATGTGCCGAGTGTTAACACTCTACGGACCCCGTCAACGAGTATCCTTCGCCATTTCAGGGACTGGTCATCCCAGTCTTATCTCTATCTCCGCCATCCTTTTATCTCCTCTAGGCCAATACTGTCGTTATTTCGGTATTACAGCGGTGCCCGTTTATTTGTCGCACAGATGGGTCCGCGACGCGACAGTTATTCGAGCAGACGAATGTTTCGACGATTCTTCGGCTTTCTTTTCGATTACGCTCGCTTCACTGGAACTGGAACGAATAAGCACGCGACAGTTAAGCGGGCACCACCAAAAATTCGATATAAAAGAGGATTTTATTAATACCTTGAAAACTAATAAACATTTAGAGTCAAAATTTTACATTTTGGACGTAATCTCCCTCCCCAACACTATCCTCAAATTTCGTGTTGATCGACCACCGATGCCTTTTAGAACTATATATCACCGATATTTTAAATTTAATCCACAATTTTTATAGACGTCTTCTGTTAAATAGAGAACGAACAAAGACAAGTCCGCGCGCCCTGCCATCTGGTGGGCTTTTCTATTTAAAAAATCGGTTATCCCTTTCACTTCGAATTCGACGAACTCTTTCTACACATATTAAACTTGACCGAAGAGTTTCCAAGAAAGTTGAAAAAACGAATTTATTTTTGAAGAAGAAATTACTCGTTTTGTGCACACCGGAAACAGAAGACGTAAGAAAGATGGGTTCCCAACATCGCGGGACGCGGAAGACGCTTTAGAATCGCGTTTGAATAGAAATCGTGAAACTTGTTAAAGTTCAAGGATTATAGTTTTCGGCACGTATTAGTCGCTGATTGTTACCCGTCCTCCATTCTTCCCGTCGAGCAAGTACTTCCGAGCCACTTCGAATTACCGTGATGTAGGTCAACGTGCACCTATCAACTTGCACACGCTTCGCTGTTTGCCCCGTTACCTCGAATACGAGACTGCTAAAGTTAAAACCCCCTCTTGTTTGGCCTAAAGTAGCTATTTCGATATTTAGGAGCACGGTGGATGTGTCGCGAGACTGGAGACATCAACCGGACCGTTACGTCTCCTGATATCTATAGTGTTTGCACTGCATAGTGGGCCAGGAGACGTACCCACTTTACAATTTTTATTCAACTTGATGAATTCTTATTCTTTTAGAGCTAAATTTGGAATTAGAGGTCAAAAAAACAAAATGTACTCAACATTAACGAAAATCCACGCACTTTTTGAATTATGCCCAGTCCTAGCGGGCTCCTGGCTCACTGTGCAGCGGTATAACTACGCGCGGATAATCGACCACGTTAAGAATTCAATAATTACCAACCGTTTAACAGATATAACCTTTTCCTTTGGTTTCGTGAATCGAAAATCCTCGATATTGTGTGCTAAATGCTTTACGATATTAACGCACTGGACTGCATTAAACGCGTATAATTGAACCGCATCTGAATAATCATTACTCCACGGTTATTACTGAAATATTTATATCCAGTGGATATCACAGCTGCGCAATACCGTAGCATCGATACGCGAGCAAAAATATACGCAATTAAAATGTCGCGATGTAACAATTCGACGTTGTAATTCGCTCGAGTCGTAATTACGATTTAAGGCGGGTTCTTAAAATCGATCTACTCGCGCCGTAATCGGTAAGTACACAGAGGCAGAAATCTATTCGTCTCACTCGCGGCGCTGAGCTGTTACCCTCGAAACTAAGCGAGCTTTCGCTGCACAATAATTGGAACAGTAAACCGTTTCAAACAGCCTTCGGCAAATCGCAATTAGCGTGTTCACAGTCCCCCCGGCTTTTCTTACCTCAAAGCCGACGGTAAGAGCGTGAAATGAATATCATAACTTTACGGCGGACGATGTAAATTGAACAAATGAGCGTTTATATCCACGGATGCGCCCTATTTAGATAGCATTAAGACAGTAAATATTATCGGGTAAATACCTCCGCGAGTAATTACACTTAACGTTACGTCTAAATGTAACATTCGAGACAAATGTGTACTTTGCAGATATAACGGGTGAATGATATTTACGAACTACACGAGTGAGTACGCTCTGACATAGAGACCTTAGGAGTATTTAGTGAAATAAAGCAGAGGGGGGCGACAATTATATCTTGAAGAATTATCTATTCGCAAATTACGGTGAATATTAGTATATGCATATTCGCGATGAAAATAACGAAGAATAAATTATTATATCAATACAGGAAAATTAATATTAAATTTTCGTGTATGGTAATGTTTCAGTAATTTTAGACATTTGGAATTTTTTATCAAATTTTCTACAAATTATGGAAATTTCCTGTAAATGAATCTACTCTGATAATTTCAAACAAAATTGTTTCTGCATAAATATTATATTTATCCCACATTTCTTGTTTATTTTAAGGTAAATGAGGAACCCAAAGAGGACTAATTTTTTGAATAAACTGTACACAAAACTAAACTGCATAATACCGAAGTCTGAATACCTAATACTAGATACCGGGTGACGAATAAACGCATTCCAAGACTAAATGTAGAAATACGTAAATTATATTAAATAAAATTTTTAATTCTATTATATTTTAAAATGTGACATAAAAATAGAAGAGCTCTTTTTGAATACGTTCCTCTACTACCCATAACACCAAAACTACCTTATAAAACCAAAACGTTCTAAAAATTTTTGGAATTCTTCTACAACTTGCACCCCCAGTTGGACACTGATGATACGTCAGTGTCGCGCGAGACAATGTCACGGAACGTTTTACCTGGAAAAATAATTCTCAGTCTGGCTAGATCCACGACGGTTAACGAAACCGCGATTTTTATCGGAAGCCGGGAACTATATCCCAAGCTCGTTGAAGCGGATATTTTTACGCGCTTTTCCCCGGTTCTCCCTCCCCCACGATCACATTCATCCTTCCAACCTGCCCTCTCGCCACTTCTCATTTCTTTCTCCACGGTTCATGATATATTTTACGGGCTGAATACGAACCATGTCCGCGTTGGAATCCTAGTGACGTTGGTAAACGTCGAGTCTTCGACATCAAAGAATGTACGCCCCTTCACTCGGTATTGCTACCACGGGCAAACCCCTTCTGTCCACCGTTACTTCCGCAACAATGATCCCTTGTTTTCTCCTTCTATGCTTCTCTTTCCATTTCTTTCTCG
>NW_016910121.1:367905-383266 GCF_001483705.2 Eufriesea mexicana
AGGGAAAGAGAGAGCCACAAGAGGCTAGAAAGAGAGGGGGACGCGACGCGCGAAGGAGCGACGAAGACGGAGCGCGGGAAAGGGAGTGGGGATGGGGAGGCCACGAGGAGGACAGGCTAGGCCGAGAGAAAGGGCGAGACAGAAAAGGAGAAGGAAAAGAGAGAAAGAGCTTCGCCCACGCCACCCACGGTAATTATCGAGGGCGGGGTTGTCGACCTCTTTTAGTCCTGCCTGCTTGGACTTTTACCGGTGGTTGCCTCGAGGATGGTGTTCATCTCAAAGAGACAGATATGCGCGTAGTAGCGCGATATCGGAGAGACAGTCGAGTATAGTCCGCGTGAGGAATACTGTCGGATTATAAGTTACTGTATTCGATTCATGCGAATGTGACACGGAACGTCTCGAGTTTCTTGCTGTAGGGAGATCTAGCATCGAATAAAATGAAAAATATTGTCGATTAACTTGGAACCTTATTGTTAATTCGTTATCTACCACTTGCTACCAATTTACGAATACTAATATTTGGAATATTTAAAAAAAAAAAATTTCGTAAACTATTGTTAACGAGAGGGGGCAATAAAAGAACCGATTCCAAATTGTCATCGTACGGCACTGATTGGCTCCCGCGCGCCGACTATCGGTTAACGCGCGAACTTAGAATCGAAATACAGTAGTGTCCGCTTAAATGTCCACCAATTGGGACCGAGCATGGATATTTAAGCGGAGAGATTTATTACAGGAATTAGTCGATTGTAGCACGCGTTACCATGACGCGAGTAAAGATTTTCCGGAAATGGTGGGAATAATTGTTGGAGATTTAAGCGGACACTGTACTTGCACTTTGTTTTCACTGATTTTAAAAGAGCACTGCATTTCTTGTACGGACTATACGAGAAAACGAGACGAAATAAATTAAATTGAAAAAGGTTATCCGTACGTTGCCACGTTCGACAGAAGTGGTCAGCGTAACGTACTCTGCGTGTATACTTTCGGGGATAATTAATCGCACCCATGTTCGGCCTAACAGACGTCCGCGTAACCGTTATCGGTTTTCGATTCCGATAAAATTATACGGTTTGCATTGAATCGTGGCCGATAGTCGGCCGAAATTAGGTAGAGTACGCCAATGTACCTCTCACGGTTACGTTCTTTTCCGTCTAACGAATGGCATCCCTTCGCTGCTCAGTTCGTTACGTTCGATGTGCTTTGTTAACCGAACCATGTTAATGGATTCGCCGATGCTAATGATTTATCACTCGCCATGGCGTAAGAATTGTATTAATTCTATTAGCTATACTGTACACGTAGCCGCTCACCTACAGTATAGTAAGATAAATGATAAAATATTAATGGACCTATTTACTATATACGATACAGTAAAACTGTATTCTCATATACTACAGTAAATAGATCAAATATCGCTATGTAATGATCAAAATAATTGTAATAATTCTATTAGCTATACTGTACACGTAGCCGCTCACCTACAGTATAGTAAGATAAATAATAAAATATTAATGGACCTATTTACTATATACGATACAGTAAAACTGTATTCTCATATACTACAGTAAATAGATCAAATATCGCTATCGGCAATGATCAAAATAATTGCAATAATTCTATTAGCTATACTGTACGTGTAACCACTATATAAGATATGTATATGGCTGACTGAAAATTTCGAGGGATCGAGGTCCGGTTGAAATGGCGACCTATTTAAGCACTGATATACCTGGGACGGTCCTTTGATCGGGCGTGTATGTATATAGACATAAATTGACTTTGCGTCGGCGAAAAATCGCGTGGAAGTCACGTAACGATTTTCGATATTATTTCCATCGAAATAATTTATCTTTGACGATTTTACTTTCCGCTTGACTTATCTTAATGATACTAATAACTCAAAGACAACGAGCACTCTTATTCCCGTGACGTAATTTGAATTTATAATTTGGAAGACGTTAATGCGAGTACGTATGGATAAAACGAAGTCTAGGGGAAATCTGATGCTTTCGAAATTTCTATCGACTCTTCTAACTACTAACGAGCCGAAACTTCGCTCTTCTGCTTGTCGAACTGGAACACCCTAAGTCTACCCCACCGTGGCTTTTTGCCCTCCTTTTTCTCGATTTTGCTATCCCGCTCTCATCCCCGAGAGTTTTTTTTAAGCAAGAAGAGGAAAGTCGCCGGAAGTTCCGGCAACTTTGCCACGGCTCAACGAGTGGAGTCAATTTTTCATCGCTTTCAGTTGCTCTTTGGACGGATAACAGAGGGAATGGCCGCAGAGAAGCGGGCAAGACTTATTTTCGATCCGCGAAATGTTAAAACTTTTATTAACGGCCTATCCGTTTTCTCTGCCTTCTGTGTATCAAACTGCTTCTCTACATAATTAACTATTCCGCGAGACTGATTTGTTACTAGAGAAAACACACGTATACAGAACTAACGAAGCACTAACGCAATAAGAAAACTGTATCGAATATAGTTTATAAAACTAATACTAATATCATTTAAAATTGGACGATTAAATATGATTTTATATAAAATATTCGATACACGAAATGCATCCTATATCGTATTTGTTGTTTACGTTATATATGCATAATTTTTCAACACATTTTGCGAAAAATTGCTTTGAAATATTTAATTAATACAGTGTAACAAATTGCAACGCATTCAAGTACGAATGATATGCAAATACGAATAACGAAAAGTACGCGTGAAAAATGATTTAAAGGAATTTATATTTATATTCAATTGCCCAGTGCATAACCCCTCGTAATGAAATGTAATGATAAAATAATATAAATTCTCCCAGAAATCATTTTCAGTGCAAATTGGAATAGGATAACGTATCTGACTTACCACTGTGATGTTCCGCCCATGCTTGGTTGACTTTCCACTGCTACGTATATACACATACAAATGAACACATTCAACGTCACAGAAAAATATTTTAAGAGCTACACAGTTCACCTTTAAAATATAAACTGAATATTCACAGGATTTACGCACAAACTGACTCGAAAGAGCATATTAGATCCTTACTCTACCCTATCATTTCACTTCCGATGGGGTGTGGCATAATCAACTGCGTCACACGTCGAGACTTGTCCGAACGCGACGAAGAATAACACGTAACTGAGGCACAAAGCGGCGACGAAAATTAACCATGAGCCTGACCCGTATTGTTTACGTTTCGTTCTGCCTACCGGCCACGGTTCTCGCATGTCACACTCGCGTTTAGCTCAATTTTCTTACCGAGTCTTTACGAAATTCTAAACGAAGGGAATACACAACTTGCAAAGATGGACGACCGTTTCAAACTAAATTAGCAAGCAATGTTAATAGGCAGAGAAACAAAAGCCAACCATTCGATGTATCGGAACACCTAATTCGCTAAAATTATTCGACACTTAATCACGCGTTATTCTTGACCAATAACAGGACAGATGAAAAATCACGCGACGGATCTCTGCGCCAATCAGAGAAGAGTTTAGATCTAAGAAGAATATTGCGTTGACAGGATAGTGTTAGTAGTGGTAGTTCGCGATCAGTATACGTGATTAGACGTATGTGGAAGCCGGAATAACCTTCGCGACGTTAAATACGATATGATCCGTTGAAAAATATTCTGTCAGTGCAGTGTTCAGATAATTGTTATAGACGGTGATTTATTTAATGTTTAGATGCTTTGGTGTCTTATTAGAAGTGCATTTATCTTGAAATTACATTGGTGATAGAGGGTTTGCATCGATCGAACACACATATTGATTTGTTTACAGTAAACGTTGCCTATCGTGTTAATTTGTTGACAGAAACACAACTAAGAGTTTGCTATTCATTAGGGATACAGTTCTCCATGGTAATATGGATACCAGTTATTTGCATAGTATTTGATTCGTGGTGTCCATTCATATTACTTAAATTATCAAATATTCAACCTATTGCGTAAATTTTATACGATTCATGCATGGCTGAGAACTATTATAAAATTGATTTCGGTTCTCGAAATAATTTCAAAATATTCTTAGTTTGTGTATCAGTTATCAAGAGCCGAAATTTGTGAAGATATCGATGTTTGTTACGCTTCCAGTAATTTTTAAAATATCCGTTCTTTCTCGTTACTGTCAGTTATTTTTGAGTTCATGAAATAGCACTAATAATAATTCTAAATTATTTAACTGATCTCAGTCTTCCGTATTTATAATAAAATACAACAAAAAAATAACGGCACTGTGAAATAAATTTCTTTACGTTGACATTATCCAACAAGACTCGCCATTAAAGGCAAAGTGAAAAATGAAGCAATTTCGTTGTAATATATCGCGAGCGCTATATTGCAATTCGTTTCTCGCAATATCCGACTTTTTATCAGATTTTATTAGGACAATGTTGAGCTCGTTAAGGATAAAAAGGTAAAGGATCGCTATAGTGCTGAATGAACGTGCGTGTGAGAGCATTAATCGAGAAAAATGCGAAGACTTTGGGATACGGTGAAAAATAGTGATGAATTATTGTGTACATCTAGTGAAAAACTTTAGTGGAAGACAAGTAACTATCGACCGAAAAAGTAAGTACATTAAGGCAATATCAATTCTCTTATATCTTCCTACTTCGCCTCGTTGTTCTTTCTACAGTTTTCTGTTCTGAATTTACGCTAATGGTCGCCCGGTCTATCCGGTATATCGTTGTATCATGTTACTTGCTCGAACGGCAAAGTATCTCGAGTCACGTAATTTCTCGAGACAGCCACCAGATTACTCTCTCAGCGCGTTAGAAGATGGAAGAAAGAGAATGACGTTTACGCGTATTATATTTCATAGTCATAATTGAAATGTGTAACTTGTCGAAAATAATGTTGATTTCTAGATACATAGAGCCGAAGGGAATACAGTCCATCGTCGAAGGAAAGATAGAGATGATTTATGTAGGCCATGCAGGTACAATTTGTATCACGTCAGTTTTTACCGACCGAGACGTGCTGCGCGGCAGTTGAGTTATTGCTCGAACCAGGGTCGAGATAGTTTTGAAACAAGTGAAATGATGAGATCGAGGCAGAAGGATGCTAAAGGTATGTTTCCTTTTTTCCTAGTTTCTGCTTTTTTATCATACTAAAATCAAAATTTGTTTATTTTAGATTTTTCTTCCAAGCCAGGTTATTTTGACATATATTTGAGGTTAGAGTGACATATGTCGTATTGTGGATATTTCAATCGAACATGTTACAGGTACTTGTACTATTGCGTTGTATATTTATTTAATTAACTCGCAAAAATGTTTAAAGAATATATTTACATTTAATTTTCTATAATAAATCACCTTTTCACTTATACAGTGATTCATTGAACACCACGTATGTTTGACTACATGCACGTGATATTTCGCCTGGAAGAGAAGCACATGCAAAATGCGAAGAGAACGTTTGCCTCGAATAGTAAAAATTCATTAGAAACCACAAGCACCCTGTGTTCCACGCAGACGATACCGTGAGCGAATTCATTTTCCCCGCGTTCCACGTATCTTTGGATTTAACCGAGCGCCGTGACGCGAATGCAGAAACTCCTCAGGAATCTCCGAGCCGAGTCGGTCTGGATAGGATTGGCAGTTTTGGCGTGGAGCCCGTTGTTTAAAGGAGCCGAAGTGGTTGAAACAGGACCCCGTGCCGGCGCTCGGACAATATTACTTCCCATCGAGTCGAGCACTTGCCGTAGTAACGTCGTGCTAATTCGCGGACTCGCTCTGTCGACGAAAACGGAATATTACTGTCTGCCGTCATGCTGCCAGTATTTGAATCTCCGCCGCTCCAACGAACGTCTGAACACGTATCAGACCGTATTAAAGACATGTCCCTTGCTTACGTATTACATATACCGTGGTGCAAGGGAAGTTTCAATTATGAAGGATATAAGCTTGCAGGGTGGCTATATGAATCTTGTGTAGATGACTTTAATCTAATGGCATGTATATTTGACTTTAGGAGTTGTAGGTCCGATAATTTGAGCTTTTTTAAAATGTTTACCGATTTTCTGTTCTTTACAAAGCTTAATAATGGCTATCTCAATTAATCTTTTATGAAAGCAGATAAATTGAATTTAGATTTTTTATCACGTTCAATTTAAACTTTTTCATTAAAATTTGAGTTTAACGTGATTCACGAATGTTTATTTATAATGTGAATTTAAATGAATTTTGCTTTATGTTAGTTTTTGGAGAATTTCATTTTAAATTTAAGCGTGACGCGTTGTTTAGTTTGGATTAGGCGTAATCGGTTGTTACCAGCAACAAATCTCTTTCAACGTTTTGTATCAACCTTCTTTCAATTCATAATTGTTTTTTCTATTCATGAGAAACGAGAAGAAAAATAATTTTCTTAAAATATGCACTTGTCGATAAAAATCGCTGATGTCGTCGATTATTTCATATTAGAAACGTGTTGAATATTTGAACGGCATGTTTCATTAAATGGTGGATCTCGAAGAAAATTTACAGGAAATTTCGCGTAGAAATCGCTGATGTCCGCACGAACAAAATGTTCCGATGAAAACGTGATTCCGTTCAGCCATTCACCACGTACTTCCGATTTCAGGAACACTTTTCTGCATTAAAATATAAACGACATTCGGTTCGTTATGCGCGTATTAATATTGGCCCCCGCGATCGAAGCGCTACTCTGCGGTAGCGAATAAAAATTCGTCGTTATTGCAGGAGTTCAAATTTTACGCCAACCATTGATATAATCGAGACTATTCATTCTGTGTAACAGACCATATCGGCTGTGCTCGCAATGAAATCATCTCGTCGAACTTACCGCGCATTGAATCTTTTGCCGCGATAAGAGCCGTGAACATTGAAGCATGAGTGGCGGCTCTACATATCCTATAGAGCATATTTGTGGAATCGGAAATAAAAGTTACCCTAGCGGACGCTTTGAGTTTCCGCCAGTTATTTTTCGATTCGTACACACGAATATTAAGTTTCCCCTGTATCTGCATTAGTAATATCAGCTCAAAAAATACACGCTTTTTTGTCTTTTACTAATTAAAGGATATAAAAAAAGGAAAAGGTAATGAGGTCTATCGGAAAATAATAATCGGTTGCATAGGCGTATATTAAAAGATTATATTCGACTGATTTCAAAAATTTCGGTGTTCGGCTTTAAGAAAATATTTCTTTCCATGTGCTTCTCTTTCGGTAACCACACCCTCATCCAGTACACTCGCGTCGCGAGCGCGTTCGCCGTTTTTAATATCCAAGCCATACATCAAAAAAGCACGAACATACTGTATCTCTTACAGAGACATGGCAGATACGAATTTCTGAAATTGCTCACGAACTGACGCGACGAAGTTGCCTTTGCTCGATCCTTCTGCGGATCGTCGTACTTGATCGATAAGCAGAAAATTAAGTCGCGAAACAAGAGGTTGATCACTACGTGTATATCGGACGGCGACTTGGTCGGTGGCTGGGGGTTAGGGCCAGGGGAGAGGGGCGAGAGTTTACTATGCGAAACGCGACAGGGCCCGCGAGCGATCGGACAATGACATCTTCCAGAACAATTCATTGTTCCAAGGAAGCTCGTTCGCTTACGAGCCGAGGCAGTCGGTAGAGCAGAGCGGCATCTCTGCTGCTCGCGCAGTTTCTCCGGCTGTCCCCTGCCCCCCTGACGGTTAGTTGCCGCGGGCCGTCTCATTGAATACACGCGGGGACAATGTAGTCTGCACAATACCGGTGTCAGCCGGAAATGACGCCACGGAGAGAGACAGAGAGGAGGTGCACGCGCGTAGTCGAGCCTTACGAATTGGCGGCGTTAAGGCAGCCAGGCAACCCCTCTTGTGCGAGCACGTCCATATCTAGTGCGTAACGCACAATTGGCCGTGTTGCCGGCTGGCACACGTGGCTGACTGGGTTATTTCTCTGTTTCGCCACGTGTGGTGTCTCTCTTAGACGAGCCGATATCGCCGCCAGTTGTCGCTGTCTCTGCTCGACATTTTCGGTTACCCACGTGACTCGATAGGCGAACGAGACGTGTAATGGGATTCATTAACGCGATGGGAACAATCGAAAAGCCTGGGTTTCGATTGTGGCATGTCGTAGATATTGGGTACACAATGGCATCGATGGGACCAGTCAGATGGGAATCGTTTTAAGTATCTTGCCGGGACGGCTATTGAATCAGCTTTCGGTGGCGGGTAAAATGACTGATCGAAGGAGAATTGTCTGGCGATTGCCGGCACGCTTTTGTTGCGTTCGATGGCAACGTAAGCTAAACGGAAAGTTTGATTCGCGAGGGAGTACGATTGCGGCGTTGTTGATCTTGAACGAGGAACGGTGGAAGTTGTGGTAATAGTTTAAAAAGTTTGTTTGCGATTATAGATAATTATGGATAATGTGGACGAAGAGCTACGAATCTTGTTTAAATATTAATCGCTACTTTCAAGATGGCGGTAGTGACGTAAATTTAAAATGGCGGATGTGTCAAAACAGTTTAGAGAATGACTAGGAACAGTTTCAATTGTTAATATATTGATACTGAAATCGAGATTTTGATTTTAATTATACGTATGTTAATGTTTTATCTTAGATTTTCTTTTATTACTTGGTAAATACGTATATTTTCAAACTTCTCAACTTCTTCGCAGTTTTATTTCTATTTTTGTTCATTTGCTAAATTAAATATCCATTTTATAATTAATACAGTTAATTATGTAGATATTCCAAGTATAGGCATCGTAATTAACTCTCGTGGAACTGTGTGAGCTAATTTCAAGCTAAACGGGGACGTTTTCAGGGCAGATCATTCAGAAAGTTTCCTGACTGTCGAATCAATAATCCGGCGAATGAATTTACAGTTTCCACGTGAAATCGGTGGTCGTAAACGTTCGGACGCGATTTTGCTGTAATTAGAAGTAGGTGGAATTAGAAAAGTTTTAATTAGTTCTTCAGAGGGTTAAATCTTACGGTAGAATTTATTAGCATAATTTGAAATCGATCTTAACGAGAACAATAAACCGGAATAATTGAAAATGTACGAGCGGAATATTTACGACTATTCGTGTAACCGATTCATTGCGCATATTCCGTCGGCATACAGTCAGTAGCAGAAGTATTCATACTCCTTTAATATCAGAACTACCAGAAGGGTCAGAATCACCTGTTTCAGACTTTTTATTTTGGTCCTTACTCAAAATATGCAGCCCTTGTATATTAATTTTTACTCCAATAAGAACTTAATTATATATACTTATTTATAGTTATTGTACCACTTTAATTATTATTATTTATGTGTATGTTTAGGTATTTAAATACACATTTGAAGTCAGCAATTCTGGCATTGGTTTCTGACTTTAAACGACTGTTAGACTGTGCTGCTATCCCCACTAATTCTTACAATTTATTTGGTACTAATGTAAGTATTAAAAACAAAAAAAATTTATTATTGTATTTTATACGTTATATCATTATCTCTCACATACTTATTTTTCTTGTCTTAGTTGAATGCTCAAAAATCACCCACACGAATAATTGTTCAGAAATGGCCTCTGAATACGAACACGTTCTAAATCCTACAAAAATCTACCGTTGGAGGGCTATATCAGAATATTTCTTGGTAAATTTTAAACGAAGACTTGGTACAGCAATCATGAGATACTCTTGACAAAGATGGCCGTGAAAAGAAGTCAATTATCACGATAAGCTGTTTCTTTTGTGGACCCTCGCATTAAAGTCGTCCTGCCATGATAATTTCGAGACAATGATATCACTGTAACGAGTCGCAAAAGTCGGCGAAAGTTTTTTAATTAACGCATTAGGCGGTTACGCTTTACACGGCAAATTCATTTATCACGAGCGCGAAGTTCCCTACAAAAGAGGCAGCCTCGTCCTGCGACGGAAAACTTTATTGCGTCGCATAAAACCAACAATCGTTTTGCATCTCTTGTCGCGGCTGAAAGTAACAACACCGGAAAACATACATTTCGCCTACAAAGACTCGTAATATTTTACCATGTTCTGGGTAGCGCCGCACTCCTCTTTGCTTCGAACTTTATGCTCGCGGTTACGAGGAAACGTTGTTCTTCGAAAACCTCGCGAACAGTCTTTTGCAGACGAAACGCTGTTCTTGGAATTATAATCTGCTATATTTTAAGTACTCCGAACTCGGTGGTCTGTTCCTTGTTTAGTTGTATGAAAATTCGCTTACTTGGAAGCTGATTCGTTGTTGATTAATACAATTTGTATATTAATATAATCTTGTAAACTATTTTAGCTTAAGAAAAATCAAACCATGGTATATCTGTAACGTGACTAATTGTTTTATACTATTAGTCAAAGAAATGGACTATTTTTTTGTGATTTTTCTTTAAGTTCTTTTGCTCTTTGTTATTTGCATATTATTGTATAATAAGGATCGGTTATTTATGTACTACGTTGGTGGTAGGTTTCCAAAACACGTCATCAGGGTAATACGACCTCCTCATACAAATGCATCCTCTGATATAACCCCTACTATCTAAGCATCTAAGGCACGAGTCTGTTAGGAAGCCTTGTTGATGAGTTTACTCGCTGTTGGGCAGAGACCTTCCGTTTTATATTTTCTCTCTCATCCTGCTACCTTCACCTTTAGTGATGTTTCAGCCCCTTATACAACACACGTCTATTTAGGTATTCATTAAAATTTGTTAAAATTATAACATTCAGGGATGTGCTTTCTCCAAGCGCTTTATGGAATATTCTAATTAGAATAATATTTATTCTATTCCTTCTACAAATTTTGGTTTCTTAATACGTTTTCTCATATGTGAGTTACTTTGCTCTCTAAACTTTCCACTTTGACAGTTATGGCACTTTCTTTTCTTTGATTTCAATTATGCAACTGCAATGATGATTTGGTCAAACAACAAATGTTCTGTAGGGTATTTTGTATATTTATAAAATAACAAATTTTATAAGACATGACATGTATATCCTGATAACATGGGACACAGAATATGGAATACCAATCTAATTTAGCAAAAAGCATTATCAGCAGATTTTCCATTCATATTAATCTTCTGTCATTTCTTCAAGTCGATCTGTTTCAATAATATCGAATCGAGCCTTTCAATAAATCCCACAGTTGCTTCATTTCTAAAATGCATGCCTCTTGCAGGAGCCAGCAGGAGAAACTAACTTGGACCTTAATTCGCGTGGTGGTGGGCTGCATCATCTCGCTTCTGTTGCACTTTCACTGGCCATTCCAGGAATCGGGATCAATGTCCCCTGCCAAGGTTCAGCGCGTCGTATTGACCTCGGGCCAAGAAAGATGTAGCCACCTCCGATCGAACCTTCAAAGGGGAGTGTGTAACCGCTGCAAGAAAGTAGGCCAACAAAACAAACCACGTCGCCTGATTCGTAAGTACAGCTGCAAACTGTTGCTATGCTTCTGGCAAGGAGATCCTACGTGCACGTTTTATTTACGACGCTCCCATAACCGTGTTAGAGGGCCGTGGAGTAAAGCCGAGGGGTGATGTTGTATGGATGGTGCGCACGCGCGCGCACGTACACCAGAAGAGGGCACACGAAGCTTCTTCGCTGGGATCCCGGCTAATTTGCAGTCCAAGGATGCTCTTTCGTTCGAAAGAGGAAAGTAAACGTTAGAAGAAAGAGGACAGCGAAAAAGGAAAGAGAAGGACGGAACAGAGAGATCGCGGAGGCAACAGAGGAACTGATGTCCTCTGGAGATGAGCAGCCGCCTGAAGGAGAACGATATTGCTCCTTGGCTTGGCTGGATACCGTGCTCCTCCGCCTCCTTCTTTTCCTCTATCCCGCAGACCATGAACACGGGGAAAAGGATAAAAAGATTACGGGAGCAAATACCCGAGCGAAGGCGAACCCGTCGTCGAATGGACCAACGCGGATAGATAGGAATCTTTCGCCTCCCTTTTAGATGGCAAACACCGTGCACAATCTCTTATCCAACGGGATAATCGACCTATTAATTCTTTTATCGAAATCACTTTCCTTTGAAACTCGAGGGAAAGGAAATTTTGTTGTTTATTGGCATCAAGGGGATTTTTTGGGAAGAAATTTATGTGGATTTTGATCTAATAATATGAAAAAATATTTTTTAATGCATCGCACATTAACTATCTATTCTGGTTATAATTTTGGAGGAATTAAATACTGGAATTGAAAGTTGATGGAAAGATGTGAAAGGTATATATAACAAAATGTAGAATTGTTAATTTGAGATTTGTAAAATAAGGTAGTACCTTTTGTTACGTTTAAAAATTATTCGACATTTAGGAGCACTGTTATTTTATTTGAGTATCATTTTTCTGAAATAATACTCGTTACAGAGATAAAATATTTTTCCTAATATTTTACAGGAAAAACGTATTAATTGACGTTCGTAAAACTGAAATTGAAATCCAATCTCAGAGGACATCTACGGCTCTTAAAAGAGCGCGCATCAGACGACCTGTTAGTCGTATATCCTGTCCGGATCAAAGGATAGTAATCTTTACCGGATCTCGTGGAAAATCCATGGGATTTATGAAGCATCTCGCTGACATTTCTCGATCCAGCTTTCAAGAATCTCGATGTTAAGAATGTCTAGAAGTGGGAAATCATTAAAAATGTATCTTCCATGAATTACTTATTCGTCTCAGATTTCTAGTTTGTAGCAGATACATAAGTATAACCACTTTTAAACATTTTTATAGTTAATAGTTCTCATATCTTTCATTTAAGTCGCTATTACTTTGGAAAGTCTGTATTATTTTAACCATGTACTATATTTTACTGAAAATTTCGTTAATAGAATACACTATTAAATAAAAATTTTAATTCTTTCTTTTCAGAGGAAGATGACCTGACAGTACAAAATCTGAAGCTCAGCCAGCTCATTATATCACTTTTGGGAGAAATTCTTAAATAAATTAATTCCAGGCAGTTTTAAATATGAA
Source organism: Eufriesea mexicana (assembly GCF_001483705.2). NCBI lineage: Eukaryota > Metazoa > Arthropoda > Insecta > Hymenoptera > Apidae > Eufriesea > Eufriesea mexicana. The sequence continues at coordinate 380,856 of NW_016910121.1, forward strand.
AGCATTCGTCTGTTGTACTATTTTTATCTATATTTTGCCAAGCATTGAGTGAATCACTTTTAATATACCATTTGAACACGCTAGAAAATCTGTTCCTTCAATAAGTAAGTATATAGAGAAGCCAAAAATAAATAAAAATCAATCAAAAGTCTGTTTGTATGTTTTAGGCAAAGCAAAAGCATTGCTAGTAGAGTGTGGATAGATCTGAAGTCGGCTGCAGTTTTGACAGTACGTTTACCATTATGCTCTGGCATTGTGTATTCCCATATGAGCGTCCCGTCGAGAAGCCGCGTCCTTTTGATCCACCCTCGCTCTTCAGCTTGTAAAGAAAAAAAAAGAAAGAAAGAACGAGAGCGGATAGGATGAGGAGCGTCGGTCCTTTGCGCTGCACCTAACACGCGTTCGAGACACGGTGCTTTAGGAAGGACGAGAGCGAGTATATACAGGCGGAAATAATATTTTACCGTCGAGTCAACGACCGAAGAAGCACGCTCTTATCTCTGCAAGGAATATCTCTGAAATCAGAAGCAGGGGGATTTCGATAAAAAGTTTCGCTTGCTTTATGCGGGCAATCGAGAAACACCATCGGCGCGTAAAACGCGAATTTCTGCTGAGATGCTATCTCTTCAGCGTGTCCAGCAATACGGAAGAAGTTTATATTCATCGAGAAATTTGCTTAATGTCGTTTTCTAAAGAGTTCGCAATAACTCCAATGAAAGAAGTTTGACTGAAATTTTGAGTTTTATCATTCGATAAAGAATAATGAAGTACGTGTTAGATTAATCACGAAGATTAAAAGTAAAGATGACTCAGGTATTTTCTAAGTTTACAATTTATATCAAAGTATTTTTCTACCTGTGATTTTTAATAAGTTGGGTGAGGTGAGTTCAACGTTCTACAACTGAGAGATTGTAAGCGAAATTTTCTTATTGGTTTATGCAAGTGGACATCAGACAGTGTCACTAAACTGCAAAAGGAAACGAAAACCTGTTTATATCCCCTTGTCAGAAATAGGGAGAAAATTATATTCTCTCTTGGAGACGGAAAATTACAACACACCGTTATACCATAAGAGCTGCAGAGCAGCTGACAGAAGTATAAAGTCCGGTTAGTGCTAAACTACTCGATTTCTTTAGAAAAGTTGTGAATATATTCTTACGTGTCTCTCACCTTATATGTAATCTCGAAAGCTGTAAACTGTAACCTTTTCTTCTTGTAGGAATCGAAAATACATACTTTTATAATCTTCTCAAAGTGCCAGCAACGATAATCAAGGGTATCGGTCGATCTTTGTCGGCGTTGCAGTTCGCGTGTCTTTCTGGGGCAACAGACAGCTGGAGAACGGTTGCGCCATCAAACCGGAAGGCATCTCCCCGAGGGCGTTTACGTCGCCAGGCGACATCAGTCAAACCGACGTGTTACTTTGGTCGACGCGTTATCGTGAAAGGCAGGTGGAAAGATGGAAGGTGAAAGAGGGGCAAGAGGCATAGGCGAGTGCCAGAGAAGGGGCGTAGGCGCTGGAACGAGGAGAAGGGGTGTGGAAGGAGAAAGCTCGACTATTCCCAGGTGTAGTCGTGCCGTATCTCATTCTCGACGCGAGCGTCAGGTCGACCGAGGCGGGATGCCTCTCGTATCGAATTTGCGTCGTATTTGCTCGAGTAAGGTGACGAGACGACACCTTCTTCCGGTTCCTTCGCCGTCGTTTCTGCAGCAACGTCGGGAGTTATGCGATAGTTGCTATGACGCGAACGTTTTACCAACCAGGAAATATGCTACACATAGCAGAAACACAGCGTCCCTTTCTCTCGATATCTGTTTTGCTTAACCCTCGGTTCAGGGGATCGTTCAATGTATTATGGTAGGATGGGATTAATTCGACATGTGAATACATATGGATGGGGATGTTTGTGATTGTGTATCGAAAATTATTAAGTAATGTGAGTTCGTATAGCTTGATTACACTAGGAGTTAAAAATGTTGATGAATAGAATCTCAATGGAATTTTATTCATGTGATTTATTCTTCTGCATATATTTGTATCTTTAGATTTCCACTTGTTATCACTCTCTTGACTTCGGTATATTGTCATTACTTTTGTACAACACAGTCAGATTGAAGATAGTACTGGAGCTTGATAAAATATTCTGTCGCCGCAACCCTACTTGTAAACATGTTTTATAATTATCTGACAAGTAACTTCAGACAGTTTCATCTTCCTCCAGCAAGCAGTTATTCCATCATATTGTTATTCCACTTTTGTTGGTTATGTTGGCACATCATCCTTCAATAGTACGTGTTTCGTAAACGGTTTAAGTGTTATCACTGTACCGCGATACTTCTCTACCCTGTCAATGAGAAAGAGCAAGTATCTCTCCTCGTTCCACAGTGCACGCGACAGAAGTTGCAGGAAT